>NC_047659.1:23822416-24098398 GCF_011762505.2 Arvicanthis niloticus
TGGGGGAAATTATTGACTACCCTTCTTCTTAAGAAACTGAGAGAGACATAAACCCAGAGACAAAGACACAGACATACAGACATACACACCTACAGACATACACACATATTCACAATTTTTACATGAATTTCTTGAACAAATATCAAGTAACATTCATAAAAATGTGATCAGTTTATAAGATGGTGAGTATCAAATGATAATCTGAAAATCAGTTTTCTTTTGCAAACAATATATTTTGGAAACATACTTTAGTCCCCAGTTTAATCCAAGCATAAATTATAGTGTTTCATGAATGTTCATTATAGTTGTACAGTTCTGGGGCACAGGCCATTGATGTTTCAGAAAAGTGAAAAAAAAAGAGATAATTTTGATAACTACTTCCTGGTTCTCTGTCTTTCACTGTGTGTTACTGTGTCTGTGTTTGTTTCTTTCTGTGTCTTTGGCTGTGTACACATATATTCAATTCTGAGCTACAGATAATAAAAATGGACTGAAAATGTTTTCTAAGATAAAATTAAAAATTTTTTAACACATATAAAAGTTATTTGGTTGCTATTCATATATAAGTGTATATATGTATATGTATATACATATATATATATATATGTAGCATACATATATGTATACATATACATATATATATGCTACATTTTATACTCTGGATTAAAAAAAAAACCTAAACCTATAAATATGCTACATCCTGTGAATGCTTCAAATAAACATGAAATAAGAAAATAAAGAAAAAACCCATATATTTGTTGATTAGAAAACTGAAAAAGAATCATTGTCTCATGATTCACATTGAGAAAACTGGACAAAACACTACCGTGAACATGTTTATTAACTAAAAAATGGAGATTAAAATCAAAAGATGCTTGGTAACGAGCATTCTGTCATAGCACAGAATGTTTTAAAGCTACAGTTTTACTTCTAGAGAACCAGGGAAGGAAACAGATCAGCACTTTCAGACTTGTGAATGATTTATGACCATTTAAAAAGAAAAGGGAAATATCAATTTCTAAATTTATATTTAATATTTACAAATATGCAAATTAGGCTGTCTCAGAGAAGTGTAGCAGATGTCCCTATCTTCTTGATGCGGATGGACTGACTAGGTATTACTTTAAAGTGATAGATTGGCAATGGGAATATGATATTCTACTTTGTTTCATCTTACTCATTTGGAAGCATTAATTCTTTTAAAGAAGATTATACATGCAATCCAAACTTGACAGCCTGGCTCTATGTAATGGGATGTTCTATTTAAATGTGAGGACATATTGATCTTATTCTGAAATATCTATCTAGTATCTATCAAGAGGATAAAGTTTGAACATTTTCCATTGTGGATCCTGTTCCAAAATTTTTGAAACTGAATATGTTATAAAGAAAAAAAATAGTATCATTTCATTTCTTGATTTGGAGACATTTTAAGCAAAAAAAAAAAATGTAAAAAGAACATTGAAGGAAGTTGTGAAATTTCTTTACACAGGGTCTCTTAGCAGTATAGAACACTTACTGCAACTGAAAGTGAGCCAAAGAGTCTGTTTTCCTATTTTTTTTTTTTTTTTTTTTTTTTTTAAGTGGATCATTTCGGTCAGTGTCTGGCCCATAAACTACTATGGTTTCAGCTATGAAAGCTGTTTTGTAGATACTATATCTGAGCTTTCATGCAAAGTAAATGATGGATGTCAATGAATTTATGTTAAGTCCTTGAAATTGGCTTTCAGAAGTGTTCTCACTAAATTATTTAATTTTCTATATCTATATATAACAGTGGCAAACTTTACTGTTGAATTTCTTAAATAAACCTTGAATTTGACATGAAAAGTGGATGAGGTACTTTAACAAACTCATATTTGATATAGCCAACTACTGAAATAAAGAAATACATTATCTTGTGGGTGGTAAAATCAACACTAAAAATTTATAGTAACATATAGATATATCTACATGTGTATGTAAATATATATGCTTTCTTATATCAGCAAGCATGACATATAGATGATTGTTTAATTGATGCATGTTTGTATTTTAGTCTAGAAAGTTACCACTTAGATATGTAGTATCTTTCCACACAACTATAAAGTGAGAAAGGTAGGTGAACATAAAAAATCTTAGTTTATTGATTAGTTAATGTTTTATTTCACAGATAAAATAATTTTATATAGAATTATTATAGCATGTAATAGTAGTAAAATCAAATAAATTTACTGTTTTAATTTGTTAATACAAAGCAAAACTTATCAATTATAATTCATTAGCATTGCCAATTTAAACTGTTCTAATGTTTATGTTAAGAGATATTATGTTGCCGGGCAGTGGTAGCGCATGCCTTTAATCCCAGCACTTGGGAGGCAGAGGCAGGCAGATTTCTGAGTTCGAGGCCAGCCTGGTCTACAGAGTGAGTTCCAGGACAGCCAGAACTACATAGAAAAATCCTGTCTCAAAAAAACAAACAAACAAAAAAAAGATATTATGTTAAGACATATATGCATATATATATATTACATAGATAGTATTGATCTTTGTTAACTTCAAAAATTAAGTTAGAATACAATCATTTAGAATGCTATAACTTCACAAGATTTATTGTCAAACATAGACAAGTTATAGAAGAATTTTAATTTGGTAATATGGCTGCACTGGCAAAGAATTACGTCCTTCTAGGTCTATGTGATCTGGCTGGAACGAAACACCTTAGTCTCTCTGGCTGGAATATAGACACATCCTTAGTATATTCCTTTAATTCCACACAATGAAGGTAAATTTAGTTTGCAACAAAGAAGGAAGCAGCCATATTTGAAAGTAATATCTAATTGGGGGGCAGCCAAAGTGACAAATCAGAGAAAGATTTGACAGAATAAGTCAGAAATAAGATACACCAAACTCACACAAGAACAGACAGGAAAGAGAGTCTACTGAGGAGCAGGACAGTATGGAAAGCAGATCAATGAGTGCAAGTTTAGTTGTGTTCAGGCACTGCAGTTAAGTTCAGCTGAGTTGGTGCATTTCAGATGAATACAGTTCACTTCAGATGAGTTTGTGCAATTTCTTTCAGTTCATGCAATCAGTAGATTCAGTACAGACAGTCCAATTCAGTTTGTGAAATTCAGAGGCAGTTTTTTCCAAGCAGAACAATTGAGTGAAAAGCCAAGAGAGTCAGTTTGAATTAGTCAGCTTGGAGAGGAGACTTGAGTTAAGAACAGCTGAGAGGAAAAAGCCAGACAGAGTATAGGAAGAACTAGAAAGGGTGAGATTATTCAGTAAGCCACCAAAACAACAATTACATCTGATAAATAAACGTTACATTTAAAAACATTACATTTAAAAACATTACATTTAAAAGGTAAAACAAAAACACTCCACTAGATTTAAATGTGCATTTATTCAATATTTATGGAAGAAAATTATTTTTCTGAAAAATTTTTCTGTTCTTTATTACTCTATTCTTTTTTATTCAGGATTGAATTGCCTCTTCTTGACAAACTTGTAATACAGTACAAATGATACACTTTCCTCAAGAGATATTTTCTATGCTTTACTTTTGAGACTCTAGTTAATTGTTTGCTAATGGGAATCATGAAGTCATAAGGACCTAATTATTAAATAACAGAAGAGGTAAGAAAAATTGCACATATTTGTCTTAAGAATAATGAACAGATAGTATGAAACACTTAATAATGGTCATTTATATCTGTATTTAAAATACATTATTTAAATCAATTTATATCATATATCTCACATGAAAGACATGTCCAAATCCACTGAGTAATGGCAGGAGAACAGGCTGGGTATCAATTTTCAAGATTTTATCTCTCTTTTAAGTAAATGCTTCTATAAGAATGTTTGAAAGATGAAGAATGACTCAGATGAATCACTATAAGTAATTATAAGTTCAGATTAATTTTGAAATCTTTTTCTCAAGTACCCATATACTTTATGCAATCCAGAATCATGAAATATGACTAGTTTTCTAGTTGGCAATTATAGACTTTGTCAAAATGATTTTCTATGAAAATATTCATAGGACATGGTTATGTTTTTAGTGTCATCTTTTGTGTACATCTTGAATATCTTGTTGAAAAAGAAAGGGACATGTTTTGTGTCTATGTTGACACTCATTCTACTCAACTGTTTACTCATGTGACCCATTTCTACCCACTTGGTATCTCTAGTCAGGCTCTGGTCATGTGGCTTCTCATTGATTAAAATTCAGTGATATTTAGCTTTTCATGGTTTCTTGTGATGAAACTAGAGGTCTTAAACACTCCTTCAACACTTCTTTCCTTTGGTTTGTTATTAAAAGCCTGTAAAACTACTCCACTTAACAACGAGAGAAAACAAGGGAGTGTCAATAATGGAATTTCAGAGATAAATGAAGATAAACCTGTCAACTTCTTATTTTCTTTGTTTTTGGCTCTGGATCTCTATCCCTCTGTTTCTTTCTCGAACACATTCTTTGACTCTCTGTATCTGTCTGTCTCTCTCTTTCTCTCATTCTTGTATCCTTCTCTATCCTTCTCTACATTTACTTAATTATTATTATCATCTTCTAGGTACACTGTCTACCTTTGTACCTCCTACTTCATGTCATACTCTGAAAAGCTTTGTTTCAAGTTCTGCTTCTATAATACTCAACATTTTGGTTCATTCTAATAGGAAAAAATAGTATGTATTTGGAGAGTTAAAAACATTTGAGAAAGGGTATTTATTCTGTGTGTTTTATATTCAACCACTTTTCTTCCAAAGTATTCATATTTTGTTAGGTTAGCCTTCCAATTGGTTCAAAATTTTAGTAAGTGTCTTCATTCTTACAGATTATCTCTTCTACATTTGGGTCACAAATATATTAATACTATGGTCCTTCCTTCAATCTACCCTAAAAGGAATAGTTTACATTTTGACTTATATAAATGTAACATGATCTAAGACACAATATAATTCTCAGAAGTATATTTCTGGCTCATTTACTTTACTGTAGAATATAACACTATAAATACAATACAATAATATTATCAATATGCTTTCTTTAAAATCAAATTGTTTTGTTCTGATAAGAACCATCAGTGAAATGCTTAAGACTGGTCATGTTGCTCATTAAAAGAATCCTTAACTAACATTCAGGGACTCCCAAATTTATTTTTAATAAATAAAAGTTTTAGACATGTCAAAGACTAAAATAAAATATTTTTAAAAGACATACATGATCAATAAAAAATTGATATTCAAACTATACAAAGAACTCATAAAATTCAGCACTATGAAAATAAAAAACTCAATTAAAATGTGAAAAGATCTAGGCAGATACCAGGTGAATGACAATATACTGATGCCCAATTATGTGTCTGAAGAGATGGAACATAGTATGCTATCAGTGAATAGCAAATGAAAAATTACAATGAGATAGCAATTTAATAATTTCCTATTACAATAGTGAAAATCTATAATACTGATAACACTAAGTGTGAAAAAATGAGGGTCTCACATTCATTGCTTCTGGGAATGTGAAATGTCAATGGTCCTTTGGGAGAACACCTGAGAGTTTCTTATAATAAAAATTATATATATTCTCCCACATGATCTGACAGTATTTACCTGATTTACAGATTCCTTGGTGTTTACTTCTCAAAATTAGAGAACATGCCTATAGAACACCATCACATTTGCTTGTAGGATATTTATTGGTAATTATCAAAAACTGAAAGCAACAAAGGCATTCTTTACTAGGTAACAAAATAAGTAAGTCTTGATTCATCCAGACAATTGAATAGCATTTTATACTAAAAGACATGAGCAATCAAACACTGATGTTAGCAGTTCATTTTGTTATATGACATTGGGTTGTATAACTATTTCTTCCTAGAGGGACTTTATTAAGTCTCAGTAAGTAAATGAAAATTACAAGCCTGGAATTAAGAAAACTTACAAGGCAAAACAAGATCCTCACATCAAGCTTCTCTTCAATGGGGTGGTAATATTTCTGAGGACAAGAGACTCAGTTGAACCTGGGTAGCTGCAGAACTTGTGGGAAGTCCTGCAATGGTTTTCTGATTTGTCACATCTTCTGGAGGAGAATTTCCAATAATACAGCTGTCTTTGAATCATCAATTCCCTTGAAAGTGATTTGTCATTGATACTCCTGAAACGTCAATAATTCTAAGTTCACTAAGCTATACTTGGATAGATAGTGTGTGTGGTCTACTTTTGTCTGTGGGTGAAGTGGATATTTGGTCATGTCTACCCAAAAAGTAAGAATCACAATATCAGTTATTTGTCAAGCTTAGTTTATTCATCATTGCTATGTTGCATGACAAGGAAGAATGTAGTAATTTTCTAGATATCTGTTTAACTTTATATATAACCTAAAATTGTTCCAGGTTTAAAAATCTCTTTCAACAATAAAATGTAGCTTTGTAGTTAAGGTTTTAATTCAATATCTATCATTTTCTAAAGCAAACCATATTAAGTAGACAGAAGTGCTTCAGAGTAGTTCCTTTTAATTTAGTAGACTGATTAGTCTTCCATTTTATTCCATCAGATGAGAGTATCACAGCTTACTCTTTTTATTATATAAACTTATAAATACGGTGAGTGATAGTAACTCACATATGATCCTGTAATTCCTTTAGGCCATATTCTACAGAAAGAGATCTTTTAAGCACAGTATTAATTGAGGAGCTATGGCAACAAGAATACTGTGTTGTGTGATTGTGTATGTGTGTGTACAGAAATTTGTATACCTTGTATATGTGTACCTGCATGTAGTAGTATTCATGCACATTCCACATGTATGTAGAAACCAAAATTCCATATCGAGTCCCTTACTTTAGTTCACTCATCTTATGTTTTGTGACAATGTCTTTCATTGCACCCCCTCAACTGACTATGCTCTCAAGCAGTGCATTCTGGGTGGTCAACCCACTCTTGTACCCCACCACTGGATATTGAGAGTCTTGACAACATAGCCAGCTCTTATGTTCAAGGTCAGATTCCATATGCATTTCACCATCCTTTCCAAACCTGGAACAGTATTTTAACCTAATACATACTGACATGTAAAGTCAAAGCCAGAATAGTTACCATTCTTACAAATTTCCCACTATATATAAAAAATCTCCAAAATCAAATCATATTTTAAATTTAACTAAATAGCATAAGGAGATCATTCACATTCTAATGACGTTTTTTTTTCTAGCGTGTTGACATTAATACATGAAACAATGAAAACTTTGGCAATTTTTACTATGACTTTCTCACTGAGTCTATTTTTTATTGCAAAAATACATTTATGTCCATAATATCTCTGCATTTTAACCTCATAGCATAGATACTGTGACCTAAGCTTAGAAAAGCCTCTTGATTCTGCCTAAGCCTTTTGCTTTCTTTGTTGACTTTTATAACTGATTTCCTTGTCTCAATTGCTACTTACATCTTTAATACTCACTTAACCCTTTAATTATAAATCTGTCTTTGGCCGGGCAGTGGTGGCGCACGCCTTTAATCCCAGCACTTGGGAGGCAGAGGCAGGCGGATTTCTGAGTTCGAGGCCAGCCTGGTCTACAGAGTGATTTCCAGGACAGCCAGGGCTACACAGAGAAACCCTGTCTTGAAAAACAAAAACAAAAAAACAAAACAAATAAATAAATAAATAAATCTGTCTTTGTGTTCCATTCCTTTAAAGAGCAAAGAGAAAACTAATAATCTATTTTCATTAAGAAAAGTATTAGAATCAACTTAATTTCCTATCTTCATTTCTTAACCCATAACCTACCTTCGTTTTCTTGACCACAGAACTTTTCAGTCTTTTGATAAGGTGTTTCATGTCTTCATGTTTTAAATATATTTCTCTTTCTTCTTTAAAATTACTTCCTCTTCCTCCTCCTAAATGCATATTCATCACCTAAGACAGGTTAATGTCATTTGATCTGTAGAGATTAGGAACTTTGGGATCCCAGGAGACAACTGGTAGCTCAAGTCTAGGTCTTTACACACATGTATGAAATTTAAATCAGCTACACCACTAGACTGGAATTTCCTAGAGGAATTATTCATTTATGCAAAGCACAAGGCACACACCTGATAAATGCTTTCTGAAAGAATGAAGGGATAAATGAATGGATCTTCATCCTTCAAACTGGGCTTAGAGAGGATGAATGACTAACATTGCTAGAAAATAAATGAGAAAGTTGCTGCTGCTGTTTCAGAATTTGAATGTTCTTCCTTAGTGATCATTCCCCACACCTTTTCAAACTAGTTTTTAACTCCCTGACCATATTTTATGGATCATAATATCTTCATGGAGTAGATGACGTGATAAATTTCTAAGAGAGTAAAAAAGAGTTAATTACAATGCATACCATATTCATCTTAGTGGAGAAATAACAGTTGTTTGTGCCATAGGCACTATGATCCTTATGTCAGTGTTTCTAGAGTTTAATACTGAAAATCATTCTTGAATAGGAGGGAGAGGTGAGCTTGACTGAGTTGAGAAAAACAACAAATGTTTGAATCCAACTATGCTTGTTAAGGGAAAGAATTGTAGAGAATATGACATTGTCTGTATCATGAAAATAATGATGATACAGATCACCAGAAGCTGTAAGATTTCTAGGAGGATGACAGAAAGGATGGTGAATCATTATTCATGGTAGTTAAGTGTAAGATAATTCTTCATATATTACCTATTGAAATAGAATGTAATCTCATTGGCCTGAAATTGACATCACATAAGTCTACTGTACTTTTTATGTATTTCATTTCTATATCACATCCGTTGAAAATAATGCTCTGAGCCTTCAGACTAGTGAGACAATTACATAGAAAAAAAGAGAGAGAACATCTTTATACCTTGCTTTGCAAAGTGTAACTTCCTCTCATTTTATAAGTACTTTGATGGGAGACTCTGGGTGAACCCATACTATGGATGGTGTTATAGTGTGTTATGTTATAGTATACCTACAATAACTACCCGTCTGGTTTTCTTTTTGTGTGAGTCTTCTAGTTTGGGTGACCTTACAAGCAATTTGGGGTAGTGAATTAGCACTGTAGAGTAGATTTGATAGCAGAGCTATTTACTTTTTATATCCTTTTGTGACTAAATTTTGTTTCCCCTTTTGTGTCATGGTTTCAGTATTTGAGAGTCTTTCTGTAAAGAAGAATAAAATTCTCAGTCACCCTTGTCTTATTGTCACATACTGATGTTTTTGCAGAGTTCCAGTCTCCTTTAATTTGGAGGTCTAATCATATTTTTTTTAGTCATGTAACGAATAGAATTTTATTTTTGTTAGAAACACTCACGTTCTGCTATCATCAAGACTGTGAATTGATTCCTGGTCCTGGAATTTGATTAAAAAATTTGTGCCAAGCATAAACTAGTTTTTCCTATTTGCTTCAAATTGATCTTATCCTCTTACAAATATTCGTGCGAAAGATGTAAGACTCAGGGAGAACTTGACAGGCAAGTTGGTGTTGAAGGGAATATTTACTGGAAGCTTTAACAACACCAGGACAGCACAGTATTTGCCACAATGACATATTAGCAGCATACATTTGTTTCCATATATTTGATACTTGTGGGGAGAAAGAGAAAGCAGACAGCAAAACAGGAAATGACCAGAAACAGAAAAATGGAAAGACTGAAAGTCTATATTAGGGCAGGTCTTCCTGCCTCTTTCACTTACCCACTGAAGAATTGGTACATTAGAATTTCAGCTGTGCATACAGAGCCTGATGTGAGACCTTTGGGAAAGATGCTTTAGACGCACAAAAAGATTATCTCTGACATTGAAAACGCCTGGTCTCTTGTCCTTGCCTTTCAGACTCTGTGTTCAAAGACGTTGCTCTAGAAGGCCTGGCTGCAGTGATACGCTTATAGCCCCATTTGCAGACTTTCTTATAGGTTCATAAATGGAGACTAGGAGGAGGAGGGAAAGGAATAAAATTTAATAACTGAATAAAAATGTAAATAAAGATTTGCCTAAAATTACTTGTCCAAGAAATAATTCTCCCTCCCCCTTAAGCTAATACTTTGATAAGCTCAGTACAGTGATCCTGATTTGGAGCGTGACCTTTGAAAATGCTCTCCAGCTTGATTAAAGATGTATTAAATTTGTTTAAATAAACCTCGTTGTAATGGCACATCATTTGTAAGAAGCTATTAGGGGGCTGGAAACTGTGCTGCTGTATTTGCATGAAAATGTGCCCTGCTCGAATTGAGGATCTCTCCTGAATTAACTGCAAAAGGAAACTGACACTTTCATAATTTTTTTCTGACAGGAGAGAGGAGAGAGAGAGAGAGAGAGAGAGAGAGAGAGAGAGAGAGAGAGAGAGAGAGAAAGGGAGAGGAGGAAGGAGAAGAAAGACAGAAAAAAGGTAAATTCTTCAGGCAGCGCTATAGGAGAGAAAGAGGGCTGCTGCATGTCAATCACAGCACAACCCATCAAGCCTGGGCTCTTGAACCAAGCAGCAGTCTCTGTGTTCTTAAGATACTCTGTTAAATGCACTCAATACTAGTTATCTGTCAATTACTTTGCTGCTGAAATGGCTTTATCACTCAGTCTTCCTGTGAGCATATGAGTTGTTTGAGAGGAACCAGAGCCACAAGGATGTCCAGCAGAAAACTGCATGATCATCCCATTGAAATACCATCACTGGAATTCTGTTGCTAGTTTCAATTTTAGTGTGGTTTTCATGTTTGTGTAGTAACTGTAGCTCCCAAAATGTTTCCACTTTCTATTCTCAAATGAGCTGCCACTCTGATAAGAGTAAGTCTCTTCTCTAAAGTAAATATTAAATTAATACCTTTTGCCTTTTATAAAATAGATTCTTCTCATATACAATAAATCAGACCACAGTTTTCCTCCCTTACACTCCTCCCAGCTCTTTCTCTCAACTCACCCCTCCCCAGTCTACTCATGCTCCATCTCCCTTTAGAAAAGAACAGGCTTCCAAGAGACAACAATCAAACTAAAAAAAAATAAAATACAATAAGACAAGCAAAAGTCCTCACACAAAGTTGGACAAGGCAAGTCAACAGAAGGAAAAGAGTCCCAAGGACATGAAAAATCGACAACTATATACCTGCCCCTACATTTAGTAGAGCCACAAAAAGACCAAACTAACAGGCACAACATATATACAAAGAACTGGTGAAGATACTTGCAGGCCCTGTGCTTGCAAGTCCAGATTCTGTGAGTCCATTTGTGCCCTGCTTTGTTGATTCTCAGTGGGCCATATTCTCCTGGTGTCCTTAGTCCCCTCTGACTCATACAATCTTTCTGATTTTTCTTCCAAAGCATTCCCAAATTTGATGGGAGAGACCTGATGGATCCTTTCAATTAAATATCTCTCTTGGCATAAGGTCTGGCTTTGAGTCTCTGCACCTTCTCTCATCTGATGCCAGAGGAAGCCTCTCTAACAAGGACTGGACAAAGTAATCTATGAATATAGCATAATGTCATTAGTAATAATTTCATTGATTTTATTTTATACTGGTTGTGTGTGGGTCTACTCTGTGTCTCTTGGCTATCTAGTCTCCAGCTTCTCCAAGTACTGTTGGTCATGACACCCCTCCCATGGATTAAGAATCATGTTGAATTAGATATTGGTTGGCCACATCCACAAGTTCTATGCCATCATGGTCCCAGTACATCTTGCAAGCAGGACAGATTGTAGGTCAAAGCTTTTGTAGCTGAGTTGGTCTCCACATTTCTTTTAGTACCTTTCAGAGTACCTTCTTTCACCAAGGAGACTAGAACATAGGATGAAAGTTACAGGAAGGCACAAGCTCAACCTCCCCACATTTAATAAACTAAGTGGATGTTGTCCTGGGCATTGCAGCCCACTGTCAGTTTGCAGAGAGCAATGCTATGTCCCAGCATAAGCCTGGGTTGTTTGGGAATCTCCAAAGGACCACCTTGGTAAACAACTAAACCATGCAACTCTGTTCCTCTACTGGATGCCTTGCTTGGCTAAAATAGATGGCCAGTTCAGACTCTGTATCCTCCATTACTAGGATTCTTTACTGGAATCATCCTTAGAAGCTTCAGGAAGTTGCTGCTGCACTAGGTTTCTACATTGCTCCCTAAATGCTAACTCCAGTTGTCTTTCCCCACATGCTCTCCCTTCATCCCATCCTTCCCCTTACATGATCCCTCCCATCTCAACTTGCCCCTAACCCACCAGCCAAGTGTATTCCATTTCCTCTTCCAAGGGAGATATATGAGCACTCTCTTAATCCCTTGTCTTTACCTAACCCCTTGAGTCTGTGTATAAGTGAATATATTTTATATTTCATATGTGTCTTTCTGTGTTGAGGTTACCTCATTCAGGATAATTTTTTTCTAGTTCCACTGATTCTCCTGAAATTTTCATTATATATTTTTAACAGCTGACAAGTAGTTCACTGTGTATATGTACCACATTTTCTTTATCCACTCTTCAACCTTTTGTATCTTCTTGAAGACACCAACTAGTCTGAAGAGCTCTAACCATTCTCTAGGCACCAGTTTTCCAGCTTTTCCAGGAGTAAGGAGCCCATTATACCAAATTTCCTATCAGACCACTGTTTTCACCAATATAAGAGAAGGTATTGTTCTTACTTGCTCCAGGACCCACACAATTCATAGGGGTTTTCCACTGAAGTTTCTGGAAGTCACTTCTTTGTTGTTTACAGCAAGTTGAATCAGAAAATTCATGCATGTCTGGGGTTCAAACAGCTTTGCTGTTTTGGTCACAATGCTTCAATTTTCTCTCATCCCCCCCCCATATTTATTTATTTATTTATTTATTTCTATTATTTGAAAGTAGCCTAAAGATAATAATCTCACTATAAGAAGTTGACAAGTTGAGGCTCAGAACTGGCCTCCAACCATATAATTTCCAATTGCTTGAAGCTGTGTTTTTAGCTTAAGTGTGTCTGATTGTAATATCCGTGCTGTTTTATTATACTAACCTTCCGTGAGATTTATCTCATTGTGATAAAGTGCGAAACCATATGAAGAGGCATGTGAAATAATTTTAACTGTCTATGATTCAGAGATATGCAGGACAGACTATCTCCAGAGGAACATGATTCTGTCCTGGACCGTTATGTTAAAAAAAAAAGGGGGGGGGGAATGGGAAAGGGGATAACATTTGAAATTTAAATAAAATATTCAATAAAAAAGAGTTATTTGTTATAAATCACTGAGAGCACATTTAATTTTAACCTGTAGTACTTTTGGTTAAGTAATACTAGAAGCACAGTTTCAACATTGAAAACGTTTTATATTTTTACTAAAATTTCTTGCTATATTTTGAAATTACCGTGGTGGCAAAATGAAGTTATATATGTAATGTGACTTGTGTCTTCTAAGTCAACAATAATTTTTCTGCCATCTAAATTTTTGTAAAGAGAATTCAAAGTACTCTAGAGTGATGATACATCTTCCATGGAGTCCAGAGGCTTCTCAGTTGACTTCTCGAGAGGTGATAGCACACACAGATATAGACAGTCTTATAATGGCAAAGAGAAAGTATGGCAGTAACTCAGAGAAGAGTCACCAGAAGACATGCAAAGGACATTAGCAAACAGTCTGAGTTTTGAGAGAGCAAAGCCATTTGGAAAATGAAATACTAGTGTTATTTAATTACCTATTTATTATTTAAATACTTATTATTATTTTCTTGCCAATTTCTAACTGACATATTAAAGTAGAACTATCCTTAAATTAGACACTCTTTAGAATTCCATGGGCATTGCCTGTTTCTTACTGACTTGTTAAAAAATGCAAATACATAAAGAAAGACAAATCTTGAACTCTAAGTGAAGTGATAACGGTAAAGTGTTTTGCCAAAGGCACAGTCCTGGGAAATTCCAGGTCTGCCAGTTCTCACATTTGTTTTCTGTTCTATCACTCTTCTATTAAAACATCCTCCACTGGAGCTGTCCTACTATAAGAACTTCGGATGGGAAATTGCCCTCTGACCCTTTAATTTGCATGCAAAGCTATATTCAATTTGTTCTGCACATATGATAGAGACGAAGAAGCAAAATAGTAAAAGAACAGAAATGTGGGATGGGGCAGAGCCATCATTTCTGACACAGAAATTATTTCAATGCCTTAAACTTTGCTTCAAGGTGAGCAACTTAGTTAAGTTCATGATCGTCTTCAACTTTAGCTCACACACTTCACATGGACACTAATCCTGAAGCATTTTCAAGAGGTGACATTTATGGAGAGACTGCATGAAAATGCTTCTGTTACCTATTTGTGTTTGGATGATCAGTAGGACATTACTAAATAAATATCCCTCACTGAGAGAGTGAATGCCAATATAGTTATATGTGTTCTTGCCCAAGTACTAGGTAAGTATTGTTCTTAGTTGTTTGCTTTCCTAGAATTGAAGTATAGAGTCCCTCTCCCTCCTTCTGTCTCCCATCTTCCTTCTCTCTCTCTCTCTCTCTCTCTCTCTCTCTCTCTCTCTCTCTCTCTCTCTCTTGCTCCTTGTTGGTCTCCTCCTCCCTTTTCTCTTTCTTTCCCTCCCTCCTTGTTGGTCTCTCTCTGGCTCTCTCTTTCCTCCCTCTCTCTCTACCTCTGTTTCTGAAACTTTTACAGGATTTAAAGAATGTCTCTGCCTCTGAGTGCTTTTTTTTTTTTCTCCCTCATTTCCTTTCAGTTGTTAATTTGCCATTCCCAGCTGAGATACTTGAGCAGATAGAATCAACCCAGCTCCCGCCTAATTGGTTCATCATGCACTTTATGATAATTTCCATTCTGGATTTTGATTAGGTCAGTATGGGACTGCTTTGGTCAACGCTTGTAATGATCTGCCTATTAACTCTGAAATAGGGTCTTTGACTGTTCTCATCTTATTAGATAGCTCAGCTGTCTTAACTCTGCTAACCAAGAAATATTACTAAACTGTCCAAATGCTCTGTGTCAGAATCAACCATTTTCTGTATTAGTTTTAACCTCATTTGACTTAACCTGTTACCTTCATTGACAGTTCTAACTGTTGCTAACAGGAAGGTGACAAACAAATTCCCTTCAGAAATGTTTGGATGATCAGATCCTTGCATATTTCCACTGGATAGAGTGTATCATATCCCATCTTTCATGGAGGCAGCCATACATGCTTCTAATGTGCATTTGTTTTTAACTGGTGCCCCCTCTTTTCACCTTTATTTGTTGTATCTCTGAGAAACAAGTGAAATGATATGTCTATAATGGTGAATACAGTGTGTATTCATAGAAAATGTTTTGTCAGAAAGTTTTTCCCAGTACCCAAGTACTCGAGGCTCTTCCCCTCTTTCTCTTCTTATGTTAGATTCAGTGTATCTGGTT
This sequence comes from Arvicanthis niloticus, assembly GCF_011762505.2. Lineage (NCBI taxonomy): Eukaryota > Metazoa > Chordata > Mammalia > Rodentia > Muridae > Arvicanthis > Arvicanthis niloticus. The sequence goes on from NC_047659.1 coordinate 23,837,746, forward strand.
TTATGTGGAGGTCCTTGATCCACTTGGATTTGAGCTTTGTACAAGGAAATAAGAATGGATCAATTTGCATTCTTCTACATGCAGACTGTGAACCAGAACCATTTGTTGAAAATTTTGTCCTTTTTCCACTGGATGGTTTTAGTTATTTTTTGTCAAAGATCAAGTGACCATAGGTGTGTGGGTTCACTTCTGGGTTCTCAATTCTATTCCATTGATCTACTTGCCTGTGGGTGGGTGGGGGAGCACCCCCATACAGGCAAAGGGGAGGGGGTGGGGCTGATGTGAAATGCAGAGGGTGGTGTTGGAGGAGGTAACGGGAAGTGAAATATCATTTGAGATGTAAACAAATGAGATGATTACTAAATAAATAAATAAAAATAATTTAGAGACAAAATTGTAAATTCATTAAGATAATATAGATAATAGAATACCTTATCTAAGTTGCCAAACTAAAAGAAATAAAAAGAAAAATGAAATTGTTTTGTCAGTGTTGTGACCATTACTTGCATCATAAAACTTGTTATGACTTAAACTGAATACAAATTGGACAGTATGGTTAATACTGAAAATTCCATCTAAAATCAACTTGCCTCCTATTTTGTTGTTTAGGTTTTAGAAAGCTGTATTTAGGGAAGTGAAAGCATTAGGACAGTTCATTTTATTTTGATACTTACTGCATTACTTTTTTATTGATTCACATTCTTCCAAATCCGTTAATAATTGTTTTATTTTTATGATTGATGTACACTGATTGCTACTTTTAATTAATTAATTTGACTGATTTTTAACTTATTCACTTTACATCCTGTTCACTGCCCCTTCCAGTCACCCCCTTTCACAATACTTCCCCCAGCCCCTCCCCTTCTCCTCTGAGTGGGTTGGGGCCCCCTCGGTATCCCCCATTCTGACACTTCAAATCTCTGTGAGGCTAAGTACTTCCTCTTCCTCTGAGGCCAGACAAGGAATTCCAGGTAGAAGAACATAACCCACACACAAGCAACAGCTTTTTGAATAGCCTCTGTTACAGTTATTCAGGACCCACATGAAGACCAAGCTGCACATCTGCTACATAGGTGCAGAGGGACCTAGGTCCAGCCTGGGTATGTTCTTCAGTTGGTGGTTCAGTCTTTGAGAGCCCCAAAAGTCAATGTTAGTTTTTTCTCTTGGTCTTCCTGTGGAGTTCCTGTCTCCTTAGGGGCTGCCATCCCTACTCCTATTCTTCCATAAAAGTCCTCAAGTCCCATCCACTCTTTGGCTGTGGCTTTCTGCATTCATCTGAGTCAGCTTCTGTGTGGAGCCTCTCAAAGAACAATCATGCTAGTAGTGCTTTTAAACCAAGTTTTCTTTCCTTCTTTTTACTCTTCAATGGATTTAACAATTTCAAAACTCTTGCTTTTATATTTTGATATTTGTATCTTTGATTTTGTTACTCTTTTATTGTCTTTCTGTCTTTGATATAAAGTGTAGATATGACTGGACTTTATTATCAGACCGCTAGAAACTGTTACAAAAAGCTCATTTTACAAACATAACTGAAAAGAACATTGTGGGGAGCCGACAGAAGGCGGCTATCATCCTTGCAGCCATCTTGAGCCATATACCCTGGCAAGAGACTTGATTACATCAGCCTACAACAGCTGAGCACACTCTGATAACATCTTGGTTTAGATACCCAGGATCTTTTTTTGGGTGTGTGAGATTAAAGGTGTGTGACTTAAGGACATGACTTAGAGATCAGATTTAGAGACAAGGCCTAAGGGCATGACTTAAAGGCATGGCTTAAGGGCATGGTTTAGAAGTGAGACATATAAAAGGCAAGAGGCAGACAAAAGAAAGCAACAGATTATTAGGCAGTACAACTTGGAACTAGGAATTAGGTTAGAGATTACAACTTGGAGTACAACTTGGAGTAGGAATTAGGCATTGAGGAAGAAGACACTTGGACTAGAGAACTCGGAAGAACAGGTATTAGGCACTTGGCACTTGAAATTAGACATTAGGTACTTAGCACTTGGAAGAAGAACTTGGAACTTGGAGGCACTAAGGACTAGAAACTAGGGAGTAGGAACTCAAGACTAGGGACTTGGAGAGAAGAAGAGAGACTGAAGAATAAAAGGGATTGAATTATACTCTGTCTGGTCTCCATTTCTTGAGTCTGTCCTCACTTTCTCTCTTGCTGAACCCCGACCCGCAGACCGGAGCTGCTTGGGGCAGTGCGAGCTAACAAGTTAGTCCCCAAGGCTTTTGGCAGTGCGGGTTCCAACATTGACAGAGCAGTCCGAGACGTTTTGGCTCCCAAGTGTAGAGCAGAGTGGTCCCCAACAGAACATATGATTTTATTTCTCCACAGCCCAGTTGTTGACACTATTTGGAAAAGTAGTTAGAACCTTACTGAACAAAGTATGTCATTGATCATTGAGAGTTCATAGCCTCAGTTATAACATTTTCAATTCACTCCCTCTTTTGTGTGTTTGTAGTTGAAGATGTGATCTCTCAACCTCCACATTGGCTTCTTCTTGCCACATTCTCTTCCCCATTATGGATTTTCTCTCTGAAACCAGAAGCATTCATAAACTCTTTCCTTTATAAATTGTCTTGGCAATAAGTTTTCCATTGCAACAGAAAATTAACTAATAAAACATCAAGATTTTTATTAGATCATTCTGTAATTCTTTTTACTCATATTTTCTTTAACTAAAGTATATTGTTGAAATAAACTTCCTGCTTCTTCAGCTTGCCTGTACATTCACATACTCTAAGATAATAATGTAAATGTATGCCCATAAACAATAAGTGTAAGTGCTTAAGAAAATCACATTGAAAGTTCTATATTTTTTTCTCCTTTTTTTTCTCCTTATTTGTAAAAAATAAATTTTACTCACTATTTATTAAATATACATTCTTAAAGACAAAATTAAATATGTGTGGTGCCATGCTTTCAAAAGACAGCAAATAATATATCAAATATAATATAAGGTTTTTAAAGTCCATATTCATGCTGATAAAATGACAAACTTTTTGTACTTTAAAAAAGTAATGGCTATTAAATTATTACTTATAAATTACAATATATTTTGTTTTTAATTTTAGAAAAATTATCTTTTATAGTTATTATTTGCATATCATCTCATCTAGTTTCATTGCTAATATTAAGTATAGAAATATAATGATGTGTATTATAGATATATAATTATATTTAAAAGTATATATAGTATATGTAGTATATAGTGTATAATGTTATATGTAAAGAACTGTACAAAAATAAAAGCTTTGCATAATGTTTTGATAATATTTTTATTGTTTAAATAGAAAATATTTATTAGGTCAATTCAAATATAAATTGTAATTATTAAACCTGTGTGCAAAAATTTAAGTGTCATTATTTTCTCTTTAAAATGTCAGTGCATCAGTAATTCCTATTGAATACTAGAATTACAAATGTAGCTATCAACATTCTATGTCTATTCACCATGTAAAGAACTGGTTCATCATTTTTACAGCAGATCTACAGATGAGAAGTTAAGCCATGAACCATGTAGCATAGAGAAAAAAATACTCATCCATTATAGTAAATCATACCACATGGAACTAGATCATAAGTGTATCCAGAATTTCAAGTAACAATACGAAAAGAAGCAAGAAAATGGAAGTTTAATAATTTGAAGTTTGAAGTTTTGATATTTAACTTATTCTTTGAGAACGTCAAACATGTATACACAGTATTTTGTTCTTATCTACTTTCCAATAAACCACTTCTACTACTACTGAATTTCCCTCCATCCCATCCTCCCAACTTCATGTTCTCATGTTTTTTTTAATAATCCAACATCTAAAATTTGTGCAATTCAAATGTGCATGTATGTGGAACAATATTTTATTATACACAAATTTGATGCATATAAGTTCTTTTCATGAGATGATTTCACCAAATATTTATTTCATCTTTCCTGTTTGTAAATATTTCTACTCTTCAGATAGTTGTCATTATTAAGCACTGTGCTTAATAATGTGGGAGCAAATTCCTCATGTCTTCATGGGATTCTGGTGTAACCTTCTTTTCCTTTAAGGACATAAAACAGAAGATACAACATTTCATTTCTTGAGACAGTGTCGATGTATGCCGCAAAGTAAACCTTCAGAGACATAGAGTATCTCATATGACATCAGAGAATTTGAGACCATATTAGACACACTCATATGTAATGAAATATATCTTCACTCAAACCAACATGTAAGGAAGGTGTCACATGCTTTTGTTTGGAGGGACAGTATTCTGTATAGAACAATATCTCTTAACTGAAGTACATACTGTCTACTGGCAAAAAAATATTTAGGAAGTGTTCAAAATATGACCATGATCTAAATGCTACCTTTGCTCAATGTTCACTGTAGTGAATTTTATCTTCTCTCCATATTAAGGTACCTTTATATGCTACTGACTTAGATATATCTTATATGTAAAAAAATTTTTGTTTTTAATTTTTCCCATAAAATAAACACGACATTATTAATGAATAAATTTTATTTAATGTGATGTCTATAGTTGAATGATGATTTCTGTATGAGTCAGGATGTTATCTGCTTTTCCTCTGCAATGGATTGGTGAAATATCCATCTAGAACACCATGTCTATGCAGTTTATGATGGGGCCATGCTGCATCTACACAGGGAACACCTTATCCTTGTTCTGTATCTGTGAGTGCTTGGGGTGGGGGGGAAACCTGGTTGAAGGTCTGTTCTCATGTTTCCAGATGGGTGCTGGGGAGCATAACGCCCCCTCATGAAAACTGGCTTGCTACTCAGAGAGTTGCCTTCTGTCCTCTAATCCAAACCCATTCTGCATATTTTCCTTACCAGGATTTAAAGAACATACTCTGTTCCCATCCAAATGTGAGAAGTTGAATTTCAAAATAAAATATGTCATAATAGAAAGAAACAAAGAGAAAGGCTCTCTTATTTCAGTATCAGTTAGCATATAATTATTTTCACTGGTTATATAAAATAGTATGAATCCTTCAAAACTAGTATTTGTAAGAAGATTAATACATATTTTAATCTTGTCATGCTGAATTATTTGGAATGAAATGTCAAGGAAATATTTCTCTCATACTGTCAGGTCCAGTCTTGGCAGTTCAACAACTGCTATTCTTTAACTTTCAAAGAAGTGTAAATTCTACTTTATTCTTCCTTCAAAAGTAGAATATCTCATTGTTATTTTTCTATTTAGCCCCGATGACCTCTGTAAATGAAAGAGATATACAAAAAAAAAAAAAAAAGTGAAATTACACTGACTTCTCATACCTCTTCTTCATAACTCCAATTAATTCATTAAAAAGAAAATAAATAAAAGAAGCATTTTTCATGGTTAAGTAAACAAGAATCAGAGCTTTCTGCTCTATGAGAACACTCATAATTTTTATCAAAACAAAAACAGTATCCCAGTGAGTAAATGCATCAGACCACTTAACTACAAAAAAACATTGCCTAATTTCTTACTAATCACGTAAGTACTAATCTAATGGAATTCCTTTTGCTTGGATTACTTATAGCCAAGTACTAGAGTTTCTGTAAACAGAGAACAAAATTCAGGAGTGTTCAAAGTATAGTTATTTCACTTCATATTTTATCTAATGATAAGTCAAAGATGGCATATGTAGTAAACACTTAAAGCTTTAATGTGTTCTTCTGACTGAAGTATACCTGCATAGGATGACATTTTGCACATATAATTTAGGTGGATAAAAACATGGATAAAATCAGTAAAAGTCCCAAATGTTTTCAAAACAAAAAAAAAATACTCCAAACACAAAGTGATATTTGTATGACAAGCCATGTTGAAAATAAAAGCTGCGACCACAAGCGTCTGGCTTCAGAGGATCACATGAAACAGGTTCTAGCAGTTCCCCATCCTGCATTTTACTGTGATTCATAAGGATGTTGATCCATATTCTATAGGAAATTCAGAAATGAACAACATAAAAAAGATAGGAATTCACATTATAGTGTGAAAAGGTTTAACTTGCCTGAGAACCAAGAGAATACTGTTTTCTATTTCAAAAGTTAAGAACAGAAATATTCACCTGCAATTATCCTCAATTTTAATGACTTTCTTTGAATTTGGTCTTTAACAATTCCATGTATGTATGTAATATGTGCTAATTTACACTTACTGACACTACATCTTATGTCTCTCCAGTGCCTCTCAATTACTCCCAGAGTTAGTTCATCTATGGTTGTCTGTGAGAGAGTAGATTTGAAGTTATCTGGTATTATTGGTGGTTGTCTCTGACCCAAAATTCAAGAGTAGCCAGTAATTCATCAGGATAAATTAGGAACACAGAACCCCTCTCATGATTGATTAAGAAAGAGCCAGTTATGTGTAGGCCCAATGCAGGCTTGTTCTTCCTGCTATGAGATTATGGATGCAATGGCTATATAGTCATCAAAGAATAACAATTTATGTCACTTCCTTTATCATCTGGCATGCTTTCTCACCTTTCTTCCAGAATGTCCCCATACCTTATAGGATATGGTATAAATGTAAGGTTTAGGACTGAGCTCTCAAAAATCATTTAGTTTCAGTACCTTATGAAGCCACGAGTCTCTGCATTCACTACTGTTCACTGCAAAGAGAAAGTTCTATATAGGTAAACATAATTATTTAAAAATTACCATGACAATTTAGCTAAACATAATAGTAAATTACCCACATAAAGCTCAAGATCTCTTTAACCATGTTTTCTGAAATACTCATGATTTGTCTCCGGTAGAGTGAGTTTCAAACCCAATCAGAGAGTGACTGATTACCCCAATAAAAGTTGATCTGCATTTGTCAGTGCATTTTGCTTGTCATGTTGGTATTATAGTTCATAGGGTTCAAATTTTTTGATGCCTTTTAGCATCCAGAATCAGTCTAGCACCTCCTGGAACTATGAAAGCTAGCTGTCAGAGAAGAAGATATCAGATCATTTCAAGGTTGCTTTCTCCCACATTATTTGTGAGTAGGATGTGCATTTCTGGACTTTTCATGATCAATTTTTCATTAGGAGCTATCTCAACTTTTGTTATCTAGAACTTTTGTTTGTAACCCATCTCTTTGAGAAACAGCAGTGTCCAGCCATATAACATAACTTCGTTCTCATTACTTTTTAAAAACACATTTTAATTGGCTTACCAATTAATACTATTTTCATACATACCTGGTTTTTAGTTAATTTTACATATCCTTCTATCTCCATCTATTACTTAATCTTTCTATTCAGTACCTTTCTTTCTCACTTATATGGTGCCTACATTTTGTTATCAATCATGTCTTTTCTATTTCACTTCCAATATACCCTTTTTATTTACCTGGTTTTTATAGATGCTACATTGACAAACATTGATCTAAATATTTGAAGCTAAGATACACTTATGAGACCAAACATGTACTGTTTGTCTACTCGGATCTGGTTATCTTACAAAGTATATTTTCCTAGTTATATACATTTCCTGATTGTCGTTTACTTTCAAGCTGAATAAAATTTCATTGTTTATTTGAACCACATTTTATTACCTGTTTTTTAGTTAATGGGCAATCAAATTGATTTAACTAGATATAAGAATAGGGCAGTGATGAACTCAAATGTCTAATTATCTCTCTAGTAGAATATAGAATCATGGTTAAATAGATTCCTGGGAGTCAACTAGCTTAGCATGGGAGACAGTTCAGTCAGTAAAGCACTTGCTGAGCATGCAGGAGAATTTAGTTTGATTCCAAGCCTTCTGGCCTAGGTTAACACACATGCACGCACGCACGCACGCACGCACGCACACGCACAGGCACACGCACATGCACATGCACACACACCACTACATCATAAAAGACTAAAAGTAGTAGTGTTTCAAATATATTTAAGTTTTAATGTGGTCTAATTTACTATTTCAAACTAAATATGAGGATTCTTATATTTGTCTTGACTTCCCATTTTTATTCTGACAATAAGATAATGATATCTTTGCTTTAAAAAAAAAAAAAAGATGTTTTAGATTTTACAATGAGCCAAGAACATGTCATTGGGATGAACTTGGTCTAGACTTTGCAGTTCCCCCTGAGAGTACCCATCTGTATTTATGGAACCTGGAATGTGCCATCTCATTCTTCCCTGTAATTATCATGCAGCAATGGATCTTTCCACATGAATTCAGTGCATATGTAGGAGCTAAGCACACCTAATTGAAAGTGCTACCAGTTGTCTGTTCTAATGAGCTGCTAGCTAAAGTGCAAAATATCAAGGGATTGTCTCTTCTTTACTCAGAGACCTTTAAATATCTTGGAGAAAGGGAAGCGGAAGTTGTTGAGCAATATTGCAATTGTGAGTTTTACCTTCTGCCTCGGCAAAGGTTTTCCTGTCATGTCATTTGCATATATTTCCTGATACTTGTTGTTTATTCATGAAAATTGTATTATTATCAAAGTATATTTCTCTTCCACATTTAACTTGGTACTACTCAGTATGTGTCTGGTCTTAATTTTTCTCTAAACTTGTTTTCTAAGCATATATTGTCTTTCTTGATTTTATGATAGATTGTCTTAGGTGCTCATATAATGAGATGAAACTAAAGCTGTTATTATCAAATAGACATAAAAATTGTAAGTGTGACATTAGCCAATTAGCAGTTCTTCTGCATTTCAAATGCTTATTATCTTTTCAACTCCTAAAACAGTACAGCTGAGTCTACCTTACACAGATGAATTAGTGTTACTTCATTCCTATAAGTGATTATGAATATTGTAGTCTATTTCTTCTTTGAAGGTTAAAATCATATATGCTAAATAGTTATATGTGAATTATCTCTCCTCATATGAAGAAATCACAATTTTGACTAAAATTTTAATTAATGTCATGTGCTAATGAGTTGATCTTTCTCAAATGGGTGTCAGAAAATGTGGCAGGAAATGCTATCAATAGTTTTGAAATTATTTTGCATATAAGTTTGATATTTATTTATCTATAAAGATCCAAGAACATTTGTGTACTTCGCTGTCTAAACCATTAGACACAATTATTCCAAAGCATGAAAATAAATCATAAGCTGGGTGAAGTTTTGTAATTTTTGGAGAAGTATGATTTGTAAATAAAGTAATTAATATTGCCTGAATATTTGCTTAATATCCCTTGCCATAAAGAACAGGAAGACACTGGTCTCCTCTAACAGCCTTTTCTACATCCTGTTTCTACTTAAAATAAGAACACCAGAAAAATAAATACATCTACCAATGTATATTTTTATTCAACTTACCTAGTCTAGAGAATACCATAGAAAAAGTGGGGGTTTTTTGTTTGTTTTGTTTTTTTATTTTTAAAAACCTTCAATTTTTTAATGCAGTACTTCTGTGAGAAAATTTGATGCTTTATATATAAAAAGCCAAGATTGGTACACTCCAGGCATGACATCAGTTTACTATGTGTAACATGGATATGCTTACGTTGATGAAAGGAAGATAACCCTTTTCCTTTATTGTTGGTGCACTGTATACAATTAAACAAGTCATGACCACCAAATAATACGAAGCTGTGTGAGTGAAACATATAGTAGCAAAGATACTGGCAAATATTTCTTTTCCTAGACATGTTCCCGATCCTCATACAGTATATAGTTCACAAATAGGCACTGATCTCAACAGGCCACATCTTTTGAGGCTAGACAAGTCAGCCTAGTTAGGGGAAAGGAATCCAAATGACAGGCAACAGAGTCAGAAACAGCACCTACTCCAGTTGTTAGGAGTACCACATAATAAGGACCTAGCTGCTCATCTGTTACATATAAGTAGGGGGCCTAGGTTCATGCCATGCATGCTCTTTGGATGGGAGTTCACACTCTACGAACCCTTATAGGCCTGGATTATTTGATTCTGTAGGTTTTGTTATGGTGTCCTTGGCCTCTTTGTATTCTTTAAGCTTTCCTCCCCATCTTCCACAAGATTCCTGGTGTTGTGCCTAATGTTTAGTTGTGAGTCTCTGCATCTGTTTCCATCAGATGCTGGATAAAACATCTCAGAGGACAGTTATGCTAGACACCTATCTGCAAGTATAGTAGAACATTATTAATAGTGTCAGGGGTTGTCCGTCTCATGGGATAATCTCAAGTTGGGCCAGTCATTGGTTGGCCATTCATTCAATTTCTGCTCCATTTTAATCCTGTACATTTGTAGGCAGTATGAGTTTTGGGTCAACACTTTGGTGGTTATTTTGGTGTCCACATCCCTCCATTGGAAGTCTTGTTTGGTTACAGGATGTGGACACTTCAGGTTCCATATTCCCTGTTGCTATGAGTTTTAGCTAGGATCACCTTTATAGATTCCTGGGAGTTTTGCCTATCCTAAGTTTCTAGCTCATCCCAGAGATGGCCCCTCTTCAATATCAGTACTCTATCCCAGTTCTTTCTCCCACCTCATCCCTCCTATTCTCATCCCCAACTCTTCCCCACCAAATTCCATCTCTTCATCCACCCCCAATATCTCATCTATTTAATCTTCTCAGTAAGACTCAAGTGCTCCCCCATTGGACCCTCTTTTTTACTTAGCTCCTTTGGGTCTAATAACTGTATCATGGTTATTCTATAATTTATGGCTAATATCTACTTATAACTGAGTACATACTATGTGTGTCTTTCTAGAACTGGGTTACCTCACTTAGGATGTTATTTCATAGTTCCATCCATTTGCCTTTAAATATCCCTGTTTTTAATACCTGAGTCATACTTTACTGTGTAAATGTTCTATTTTCTTTATTCATTCTTGATTGAAAGACATTGGTGTTGTTTCTAGTTTCACTCTGTTGTGAATAAAGCTGTTGTAAACATAGTTGACCAAGTATCCATGTGGTATCTTGGTACATCCTTTGATATATGTCAAAGAGTGGTATAGTTCAGTCTTGAGGTAAAAATATTCCCAGTTTTCTGAGAAATTGCCAGATTGATTTTCAAAATGGTTGTATAAGTTTGCACTCCCACCAGCAATAGAGGAGTGGTTTCCTTGCTTCACATCCTTGCCAGCCTGAGCAGTCACTGAGTTTTTGATCTTAGGCATTCTAACAGGTGCAGACAGAATTTTAGAGTTGTTTTGATTTGCATTTCCCTGATGACTAAGGACATTGAGCATTTCTGGGGAGAGGTACCAGAGGGTCTAACAGGGCAATTCATGCTGAGATTCCTAGCAGTGTGTGTGTGTGGGGGGGAGGAATTAGATCATGAAGTGGCCATTTCCTGTAGCCAGGGAGGACTCCCAGTAGAAGGATAAGAAGATCAATCCCACACATTAATAGTGGGAGATTTCAACACCCCACTATCACCAATGGACATGTTATTGAGACAGAATCTGAACAGAGAAATAACAGGAGTTATGGATCAAATGGATATAACAGATATCTACAGAACATTTCACCCAAGCACAAAAAGACACCTTCTTCTCAGCACCTCATGAACCTTCTCCAAAATGGACCATAGATTCTGTCAGCAAGCAAGCCTCAACAGATACAAGAAAATTGATATAACCCCTTGTATCTTAATAGATTATCCTCGGTTGAAGCTAACTTCAACCACAACAGAAATTCAACAAATTGATGGAAACTGAATGACTCTTTACTCAATGACAACTTCACCAAGGAAGAAATAAAGAAATTAAAGACTTTCTAGAATTCAATGAAATTAAAGGCACAACATACCCAAACTTATGGGACACAATGAAAGCAGTAGTAATAGGAAGTTTGTAGCAATAAGTTCCTTCATTAAAAAAATTGGAGAGGTTTCATACTAGTGTCTTAATAGCACACCTGAAAGCTCTTGAACAAAAAGAAGCAAACACACTCAAGAGAAGTATATGCCAGGAAATAATAAAACTCAGGGCTGAAAACAATAAAATAGAAGCAAAGAGAACAATACAAGAATCAATGAAACCAAGGACTGGTTCTTTGAGAAAATCAACAAGATAGACAAAACTTTAGACAAAGTACCTTAAAGGCAGGGAGAGAATATCCAAATTAACAAAATCAGAAATGAAAAACAAAAGATACTGAGGAAATCCAAAGTATCATTAGTCCTTACTTCAATAGCCTCTATTCCATAAAATGGGAAATCTACATGGAATGGATTATATATAACACTTACCAAATTAAAAGATCAGGTAAGCAACTTAAATAAACTTTAATCTCTAAGAAGTCATTAAAAGTCTTCTGACCAACCAACCAACCAACCAGAACAACAAACAAACAATAAACAAAATGAAGCGAAACAAACAAATAACCCAGGGTCAGATGACTTTAGCACATAATGTGCTAGTATCAATAGCTGTGTCAGAGTTATCTTTCTTGGACTTTGAGTATTTAGTCTCTGTAAGTCTAAAAATCCAGCACCAATTATTTTAACTATTTATGTGTAAAAGAGAAAATGAACATGGGTAGTCTTAAGAGTATAATACTCAGCAAATATTTTTAATGAACCTATGTTTTATATTGTTATTCAAAATAGCCACCGTCCACAATTAAAAAGCAATTTTAGGAAAAGCAGTATACAATTATATAGGATGCAAGGTAAGACATGTCCTATCTATAGAAATCATCATTATTTCTTTGAGTTCTAATCCATTACATGAACTATCGTGAATAATGTGGTCCAGAGATCATATTATCTAAATGAACTTTTATGTACTTTGGCACCTATGAAGTCAGTAATTTTATAATCACTGGGAATACAATAAAATATTTTACAAATATAACCTATAGACTCACATTATGATTTAGGATAAAAATACTGTTATTGAGAATTGCAGTATTATTGATATATTGTTTTTAGTATACTTCAACTTCCTTATACTGTTTAGTCAGATTCATAGCTTCTATGTCTTCCTTTGGATAAAAATTTCCTTTAGTATTTATTGAGCAAATTAAAGAAATACATTCAAATGAGACTGTACAGAACAAGACACAGGCTTTGGCATTGGGAGAGATAAGATTCTAAGTAGCTCCTGATCATATAATAGATAGCAGATATATTTCTTATATTAAAGGAAATTCTCAGGTATAGTTTTAGTTTCTTCAAATACAAAAACTAACCAAGGTAAAATTTTGCTGATCAGTGCTCCCTAGGAGGAATATAGTTTATATATAACCTACCTTGGAACTTTAGTCATTTACTTATATTTACAAATTAATAAAATACATTTTGAAAACTAATTAATTTCTAAATTTTAAATGTCCCCCAGAGTCTATTTTCAAGATCTTAGCTTCTTGTCTACCATTTTCTGCATTGTGCTCAATATACTTTTCTACACTGTCTTTACATAAATATTACATTATTAAGTGAGGGCTCCATTCTCTACAGACACCCACTAAATCTATGAGAGCTGCAACTCTGATGGCAGATAGATTTGGCAGAGGAATGAACTAAAATAACAGAAATGGTATATTGGTTAGTTTTATGTCAACTTGATATAAGGTATCTGAGAGGACAATACCTCAGAAAAGAAATACTGTTACAAGATCTGACTTTAGGCAAGACTGTAGGGCATTTTTTTTATATATAATTAATGATGGATTGGAAAAGGTCCAGCCTATTGTTGATAATAGTATACCTGGGCTGGGGTCTTACCACATCTGAACTACAGTCCTGATTTACATATATATATATCAGGCTAAGCAAGTATGAGAGCAAACCAGTAATCAGCATTCCATGGTTTCTCTATCAGCTCCTGTCTCTAGATTCCTAGGTTCCTGTCCTATTTGAGTTTCTTCCTTGAGTGTCAACAATGATGGACCATGATGTTGAAGTATAAACAAACAAACAAACCATTTCCTCCTCAGCTTGCTTTTAGCCATGGTGTTTCATTATAGCAATGATAACCTAAACTAAGATAAGTAGGTGTACCATATTTCTTCTAAATTGTGAGTTCTACTGCCGTACAGATGAGATACTCTGAAGACATAAGCTAATTATCCAAAGAACAAAGGACCTTTAGGTATTTGATAGAAGGTGTAATGAAACCTTGACAGTGTATACTATGGCAATTTATACTATGTCATGTTGATACCACAAAACATTGAGAAAGCTTTATATAATCTGCTATATAATTGTCCACTGCCTATTTAAAAGGAATAAGAGCAACTGCTGGGAGATTAGTGTAGCTGCTGCCACAGTTGAAAAGAGCATCAATATTATGGCCAACATTCTTCAGTTTTAACTCCAAGAGGACAGATTAAAAAAAGAAGAAGCAAAATTAAATATGGCACAGAAAATTATGAAATAAGGATTTGGGGTATCAGTCTATGTTGCACATGACTTAGACATGATTTTGTGGAATGCAAAGTATTACTAAGCAATAAGCATAAATTTATATTGAGTGATACAATGAAACTCACAAGCTATAGAGAAAATAATTCTAAGAGTCTTTATATTAGCAAGGGGGTTAGGATTTATCCATGCCCATTTCTTTGACATCCTTTATCTTTCTCCCACTGATGGGTCTTGAAGTTGTATGAATATGTTTTGCAACATTTTGTCAACCTTATTTAGAGTTGGACTAGTTATTTTCAAATACTAAAAAAAAGTGTTGAAGCCTCCTAACCAAACAATTCCCAAGGTCATGATTTATATACTGTCACCATTGATATTATTGAAAATAGTTTAATTGTATTTTCTGTAAAACATAAAAGCACAACCTTTTTTCCCTAGATGTTTCACATCCTTCTTTAGGCTTTAACGTATAAATTTCTTGCATGCTCCTATAGGATGATCTATGAAAGATCATTGATAGAAACACAGGGAAACAAAAGTTGCTATTGAAAAAAAGAAAAATGAAAGTCATAGAGAATTATATATTTTTCATAGAATATTTTACTTAAATATTTTAATTTTTCTTCTCCAAAGCAGAAATTGTTTTAAAATTATACTGTTTACATACTCATTCACTGATTAAATTCAGTATACTTACCCTTTGATTGTTCTTTGATTTTCTATTGTTAAGAGTCTTGCAGTGAAACCATTTTAGTCTTGTAGTGAAACCATCAGTACTGAAAATAAAGTAACTTGGAATCCTTTGGAACTGTCTCATTAAGGGTATAATAGCTATTGTCCTCTTCTCCCATTTTATTCAAAGGATCCTTGACAAGAAAAAGTCAAATAAAGCAAGTAAAAGTGTAGCCTATTGCTACTTAACCTTCCAGAGTTTCTTGTAGGTGAGTATGTATCCGATCTGTGAAACTAGCCTATTCCCCACAAACTTGAACTGAGCCAGGAATGTTGGGCTCAATATTTCTTGTTATCTTTCCAATAGTACTGTCTTGGGAAGAGAGTATTTCCAAGAAAGCATGTTCAGTTCTGGAAATGCTAATGGGTTGGCAATATTCCCCCAAGTATTTCTAACTTGAGGCAAGGAATGAGGGCAGAGTGCAGCTAGTTACTGAGTTGTGGTATTTGCATTTCCTAAATTCTCCAAAGTACTTATCTACTATTCCCTAGTGCTTTGCTTTCCTGTGAAACAAGTCCATTCCTGGGAATTTGAAGCAGCTTACATGTTTAAGGTGGTGCTGAGAATACTGCTCTTGTCTCTATGCCAACGTAAAACTAACACACACACACACACACACACACACACACACACACACACTGAGATCAAACATTGTTTTCCAACCAGTAAAGAGGAAGTAGATTCAGATTTGAGTTTCTTTAGGGACAAGATCATGCTGAGAGGCAAATGAACGGCCACTGTGGGGAATTTATTTCTCCTGCTGAAAAAGCAAAGGCTAATAATAATTGAGGTTGATTTGCAAAGTGCACAGCTTCACAACAATCATATGATACCTAGTAATTCTGAAATTGAAGTAAAAAAAGGAAGCACTTCAGAAGCCGGAATTATGAAAATCAAGAAGTTGCTTAAAATATTTGAGGGTGTGCTTAGAGAATTAAATGCCATATGCTTTCTTCGCTTCTGAAGAGAGACTGTGTTTTCTCTTGGAACAAAATGCACACGCAGGTGTTTGATAGAGAGTTTAAAAGCTATCAAGAAGAGCCAGAATGTTTGGGGTTTGGGGTAGGAGGTGTTAATTTGGGGAAAGTGATGTGTGCTGGGGGTGGGATGGAGGAACAAACAGTAGAGAGAAAAAAAACATTTGCTGTTTGTGAGTTGGGTAGACTTGTTAGAATTAGAATCTAACACCTGACTTTAAACTTACCTTTGTTTATGAAGTCAGATTAGGATGCTACTTCTTAATTTTTTTCCTTTGGAATCATTGATATTAAAGAAATAACAAACATTTTCTTGTTCTTAAGGTAGGCTCAATTTGTTCCCTCGACAGAACAAAGTAGATGGTTATTATCCATCTTCTGATAAAAAAATTAAGAGCATTTATATGCTTCTTTCACTGCTAAAATAATTTGACACAACAAGTCATCAGATATTAGATACTTGAAGCATCATTACTATAATCTTGTTTGGCAAAGCATACATTATATTTGTGTTGGAATCTCTGAGACATTCTCAGTGCAAGCAGATCTAAGGTCTTACAGAATAGACTTTGTCTAAATTTTCATATTTATCATCTGAGAATATGAGAAAACAAGAAAAAAGTGGGAAAAATTAACTAGACAGAATTAGGTACACTCCACATATATTAGGATATTACAATGACTTTTGTAACACCATGCAGATTATGACCATTGACTATACTATGAGACATCTCGAGGTCATTGCAGAAATAATAAATTCAGCCATAGCTAATAGTTACATAAAATGAGAAGACAGTTTAAAACAATTGGAAGGATTCTTTGAAGAAAGATTTTATAAACTGATTTGATAAAGCACTCCTCATCTGTAATTAATTTCATTTTTCTTTCTTCTATTCTGAAAATTTTTGTAAGTAAAAGGGGCTAAACATTGAAGTAAAAGTTTTTATATTAAATGCAGACATATAAGAGCAAAATAATCACCCATGGTTAAAATAAACTAATAATTTTAATGTCACAATTATTTTGATTATAACTTCTAAAATTCAAATTAATTTTCTCAATGTACTGTTTTATATATGCATATATACATATACATATGTATATATATATATATATATATATAATTTGTATTTACAAAAGAAATTCTTAATATAATATTCATTATACTTCATTTTCTGGGAGTAATGTACAAACGTTTCATGTTTTAAAATTTGGTTAAAGGTACATTAATTAAAATGTAAAACAAAAGTAACTGACTAAAAAATTCTCAATAGTTCTTTTTGTGATGAATCAATGGCAAAAATAAGCTGTTAAAATCCAATAACCATGATTTCTGCAAAGTAAAAGACTACATCGAAACTCACTTTTCAAAGATAAGAATGCAAATCCTCTTTACCTCTGAGAGTTCTGTCTTGCGCATGCACAGTTGCTGTGTGCAGGAGGCCCTTGCAGGTGCTCAGCTTAATGAACATACCCTGATTTTCAGCCTGTCCATTTTTGATGGATTATTTTTAAGAACTCAGAAGAAAGTCTTAAGCATAATGGAAAAATAACATATTACTGAGACACAGATTTTTGAGATATTTGAATCCTGGACAAATTTAAAAGTCTATAATATGTGTTGTTTTTTTCCTAGTCACATTATCTGAAAATATCTGTGGAGTTAAAAGTGTTGAACTTTTTTGACCTTTTTTTTAACTGGTAAATTTCCAAAGCAGATGACTCAATATCATACCATCAGTACAACCTGTGCTAATGTTCATTATTTATCAGGTCTGCTGATCAATGTGCCGTACAGAAATCAGTAATGAAAGCACAGCAATTTCCTTCTCCAATGCTTTACATTTGTTTATTATAATGTAAGAAGGGGGCTCTCTTTCTCCTTTCTTAGATTTGTGACTTTAGTCACAAGATTTTTATATATAGACAAACTTTTTAAAAATTGCTTAATCTGAGCAATTTGACAACCCTAAATAGTTAAAAATTAAAAATGAAAAGATGAAGACTATCATATTTATATTCATATTTATATTCATATTTATATTCATACTTAAAACAGTAGACTTAATGTTATAATGGATTACTGCCTTACTCATTTTTATATTTACTCACAGATTAATCACAGATTAATATCACAGGTGAGGGAATATGATAAGACTGGCAAAAATTTTGGCAAATAGTCTTTTTCAGATAAACGATACAAAGGAGAAATTCTTTGTTAACATTAAGTTGCTACTTATCGGTTGGGAGAAATGGGTCTGCTGATAAACACTCTGACTGCCCTTGAAAAGGATCTAGATTCTCTTCCATCCCCTACACATTACTGTCCACAACTGTACTTCAATAGATCTGACAACCTCTTCTGCCTTCTACATGTATTGGACATACATGTAGGACATACATGAAGACAAACAATTAAACACAGCCAATAAAAATAAGTAAATCTTTAAAACAATGTTGTTTTTACCTTGTTTTTCTTCTCCTTTTCTCCTAATGGTTTAGATGGTTTGAAACTCAGAAAGGATTGATTCTTTTTTCCCCTTCATAATCTACTGGAAACTTATTAGCGATACTAATAAAATACATATACATTTGCATACCAAAATAGTTACTCTAATGAAAATACTAGTTCTGTAACTATTTTTTTAAAGTCAGAATGTGTATTATTCTATGTAAGGTCAAATCTATTAATTATATTTTCCAGGTAACACTCTTGAAGAGTAACTAATAATTAAGATAATTTGAAGTCATTACCCAATTTCCAAAAATATGCATAATTTCTAAAGTGTGTGGGTTTATTTAACTAGAAGAACAGTAACTAGTATAATACGAGCCAAGTTTGGCTGACTCAGTTTAACAACCTTGTGATCTGATGATGTTGGCATAATGACATCATCTCTCTCTTGAGAACAATCTCTGGAGTGCAGGTGGCAGAGCTAGACTGATCTCATTGGAAAACAACAAGTATGCGCCAACTACCCATCTCTGAGTTTAGAGCTACATATGTTGCCCATTCCAAACATGGGAGTAAGGAAGCAGGCAATGATACTTCAATATTGAATTTTTGATACACAATTATTCTCCACCTAAATTTTTTTATGTGACTATGAAATCATCTGTTCTATGACCACTTAAGGTTATAAATAGCTGCACAAGAAATTGTGGAAAGACCTATGTATTCAAAAATACCACTTTTCTGACATCACTTTATCCTTGCTGTGAGCTACACAGTACCATAATTTAATGACTATTACATATAGCCTATGTTTGGTAATATCAGTAGTCAGGAACCTAAGGTACAAGGATTGAGTTTAAGGGCATCTGGGACTACAGTAATGAATTCAAGTCAGCCTAGATGACACAGTGAAACATTTTCTCCATAAAGGAAAACTAACAACAATGATAAACTGGTAAGATTAAGATATAGAGGGGGCTGTCCCTGAATCTGTTACCTGCCTTTGGATTCAATTCTTCTAAGTGGGCCACCTTGACTGCCTTCGGTGGGAAAGGATACAGCTACTTTTGCAGTGATTTGATGTGTCAGGGGAGGAGAAATACAGGGGTTCCCCCTTTTTAGAGGACAAGGGGAGTGGAAAATGGGAATAGGGTATGTGTGGGAGGGTATTGGGAGCAGGGGGTTGCTGATAATGGGATACAAAAAATTAATTTTTTAAATCACAATTTTCTGTATATGTGGCTTTATCCAATATGATAACAATAATTATGATATCAAAATATATAATTTAATTTTGGTAAAGATAGTTATAATACAAATAAAAGTGTAATCTAATATTTTACATGTATGTACAGAAACAAAAAAATTGAAACGAAATTTTTCTAAAGAGAAAAATCAGGTAATGTGTGTCTAGAATATCAACACATGGGAGACAGAAGTATTCAAGATATTTGTGAATTCCAGGCCATTCTGATCTACACAGTGAGTTTCAGACCACTCAGAGATTTATGAGACCACACCCACTCAGAAAAAGTAAAAAATTCTACTTTAACAATCAATTGGTACATACCATAGTTCAAGCTACTCAAGGACTTTGAAGCAGGGTAATCACTTAGCCCAGTGGTTTGAGTCTGGTGACATCGTGATATTATATTTTTAAATAAATAAATTATTCTAACCTAACTGTTGTCACAGATCAGAGCTGTATATATTGGATTATATTCACTATATATGACTTACTAGTGATTAAAGATTTAAATATAATTTTAACCTAATCCAAGTTTTGCCCAATCTATAGTGTTTTAGCACTTCTATGTATCTGAATTCTTGATGACTGAATTTACACATTTTAAATGTCTATGGATGGTTGCATCATCAAGACAATCTTGAATTCTGAATGGTAGAATAAGTTACAAATAGGCTTAATATTTATTATTGAGCATTTGTTAATTCTTCAATTTTCAATACAGTGCTAATACTCACATTCAGTGAAAACAGATGGATAGTTCTCAGCTGTGCTATCTGTGCTCAGATGGACTCTCTCCTTAGATCTAAATATTTTAAGGAAATAAAAACTATGTTCTTACTAAAAAATAGAAAAAAATTCTCCTTGGGAAATTAGTTCTGTGTTGTTAAACTAGCTAGAACAACAGAACATGGACTATTAATAACCATCATTTGAAACCCATATGACAATCAGTACCCGCCATAGAAGGTTCCCCAAGTCACAGTTCTTCTGTGTGGATAGCCAGTAAAGAACCTTGTAATGACAGATGGTTTACTTAATTACAGAATTAAACTTGATGTTATTGAGACATGATTTCAGTGAATAATATTTTCCAGACAGTGTTTAATAAGAAGCTTGTGGTTGTGTAGCTCTTGCTCAAAAAAGGGGAACCTGGTTGCAATGACTACCTTCTATAATCAGAGTATGAGGGCAGAGGATGTTAACTTGACCACCCCCAAGCACCCAGTTCCAGTAAGCTTATCAGGATCTAACAGTGACCCCGCCCTAAGCATTGTGAAAGAAGAGGCTGTTGAAACAGCACCTGGCATTTCACACTAACCTTCAGTAACACTCACTGAGTCAGTGACCACAGTGAAGGGAAAGTACATGGGATGATGAGCAGGCCTTCCTGGGTAAGCTCTGGTGCTAAGTATGGACTCATCAGAGAAATCACGGGGGTCATATGCAGTGAGGGTTAAGCAAGTTTTAAAACCCTGACTTTTAACATCCAAGGAAGGAGCATGCTTGTGTAGGAATAGGCACTTTTATTGTTAGGCTTTATATATTTCCTCCTGGGGGAAGAAGAAACTGAGAGAGCATCTAACATGAGTAGCAATCAGATTTAGAGTAAGCATATTTCCTCTTGATATTAGCAATAGCTTTGTTTTCCTGCATTTAAAAACCTTGACTGGGTTTAAGGAAAGAGAGAACATTTATTTACCTGTGGATATTATGATTCTTTTGTTTATAGATGAATAGAATTCTGTGTTCATGCAACCATTTCATTATCCACTGATCGGTTGAAGGAAATTTAAATTGTTTTTATTTCCTAACTTTTTGAGTTGTTACCTGCCATACCCACTCTGATTTCCCTTTTTACACCCAGCCCTCTCCAGTCCCCACTCTCTTCACACCTGAACATGAGTAGTGAATATGGCTGAACAAGTATATGTGGATAGGATGTCTACTCCTTTGGTTAGAGGCCAAGAAGTGGTATAGTTGTGTAATATGGCAAATCTATTTTTAGCCTTTTGAGAAAAACTTTACACGCTGACTCCCAGAGTGGCTACACAAGTTTGAAATTCTATCAAGAGTCAAAGAGGCTTCCTCTTTTTCCACAACCTTGCCTGCATTTGTTATCTTGATGTCATTTTCATCTTAGCCATTCTGACAGAGGAAAGATGAAATCTCAAAGTCATTTTAACTTGCAATTCCCTAATTGATAAAGGTGTTAAATACTTTCTAAGATATTGGTTGCCATTTTTGTATCTTCTTCTGAGAACAGTTTGTTCAGAACCATAGCTATTTTTCAAAATGGGCCATTTGTTTTCTTGATATTTTATTGTTGTTTTAATTCTTGATATATTCTGGGTATTACTCCTATGTAAAATATAAAATATTTACAGAGCTGTAAAATATTCTCTCCCACTATGCTGGCTTCCTTTATACTCTGTTGATGTAGAAACTCTTATCATCAGGCAGTTAACCCAGATCCACGACGATGAATATTACAGGTCCTCTCTTATTTTTGTCTCTTAGCTCTATATCTATAGATTTGCATATATAACCTAGAGTAACTAAAGAATTCATGAAAGTAGGAAGGTAAATGAAAGTAGACAAGTGCTGGGGATAGTCAAACATACGTACTATAAAATAAATGAAAAAAAAATGATGGAGAGGAGCTTCAACAGGGACAGGAGGGGGAAAAGAGTAGAGACAGAGAGGGAGGAAGAGGGATACATAACATTAAAGATTCTTGCTGGGCAGTGGTGGCACATGCTTTAAGCCCAGCACTTGGGAGGCAAAGACAGGTGGATTTCTGAGTTTGAGGCCAGCCTGGTCTACAGAGTTCCAGGAGAGCCAGGGCTACACAGAGAAACCCTGTTTCAAAAAATTTAAAAAAAAAATAAAGATTCTTTAAAAAGACATAAAATATCATTATATTATATATACCTAAACCACTTACAATGCTACCTCCAAGAGTCAAGGACAAATACCGAATATCAGACATGAGAAGCCTCCTCATTATCATTGGTGAGGAGAGTCTAAAAGATCTCCATAAAAATATAGGCTACTGCTGTCACCTGTTCTTGCCTCCCAGGATTTGAAGATAAGGGTCTCTATTGCTGAAGATATGACACTCCAGACATAGACTCTGCTTCCTGGAACAGACTCAGGAGCCTCCTTGAGGATTGATTGCCATAGCATCAGAAGATGCTATACAAACTTCCAAGTGAAAAAAGTACTCATTAATTCTACCAGCTGAAAAACCTAAAAACTACAATAATGACTATACTGGTAAAATTTCCACAAAGGTGCAATAATGTCACTTTATTATGGGGCTACCAACAGTTGTCTAAATGAACTTAAGACCCACTCAACAATCAATAAAATCATGTCTGGTACTGTAAATATAATCAGATATACATGATAGGAGAGTTCCTAGACTGGGGAGGAGAACCTACAACTACCACATTTATAAACTAGTATATTATCCTAACTGCACTCTACATACTGTCTTTACGCTCACAGATAAATGTAGCTTTCACCCCACACAAAGAATTTTGTTTTTGCAACAGGAGGCCAAAACAGAAATCCACAGCTCATCAAAATGCAAAGAACTGACCACTAGATTTCTAACATCAGTTGGTAAACCTATAATACAAAATCTGCACATAAGACTTTAGAAATATTGTGGAGGAGGAGCAGAAAGATTGTAAGAGCCAGAGGAACGGGAAGCCTGCTATAAGATTGTGCCTTCAAGTTAGGACAAGGATGCTGTACCTATGGAATTCAATAACATGGCTGCCAAAGATTTGAGCAATTATAACAATGGGTAACATTCCAAAATATATGGAAATAATTACTGCTATAGGAGGAACTATAAGCAATTATATAAGCTATGAGATGGAAAGAAGCAGTCTTCCTCAGGATGAAGATCCTCAATTAGTTATCCAATACCAAAGTGTCAGCCCTAGAAACATACACACGCAGGCAACATGGACTAGACTCAGCAGGCTGTATTTAGACTCAGCAAGTTGCCTCTAGTCTCTCATTTATATGTAAAAACATTTCTGTATTAATGTTCATTTTGATTAGAGACCTGTATGCTCCTGACAGCTTCCTGTCATGGATTCTAAGAAAAAATTGAGCATCTTTGGAGTTACTCCAGTTGTGGGGAGACAGCCACTAGGCAAGAATTGTCTCTTTCCATCTACAGACAAATTATTGTCCAGAAAAGGACACACTTGCAGAATAGTCAACTGATTATATCTGCCTAGACAGAGTAATCAGCCCTTAATAATTCTGCAACACTAAGGTCTGTCAGATGATCCTGGGCCAGAAGGCTGAAGATATGATGCTCCAACGTTCTGTAGTATAGGGACTGTCCAGGTGTTCAGTGGTCTCTATAAATTGGCTAAGTTTTAGAAGCTATGCTTAGTGCTTCCCATAATTTCAGTTAACTCAGTCTTTCTGGATTTCTGACGGGGTTGGAAACCTATAGTCTCTTAGCCAATCCTAGCTATTTACTTTGAGAGAAAAGATCTGAGTGGGTGGTTTTCATCTGACATTCACTCTAAAGCCAAGAAAAAAAGCCAGGTTCAAAATTAAGTGTTTTAGTTAGGAGAGATGACAGAGGTTCTGGTTAGTCAACAAAATGATGGACTGGGTATTAGGACTATCTTGTACCTCACTGGTACAAATAGGCAGAATTATGCTCTAACTGTATTTTGAGAGAAAAGTTTTATTTTAACAGGAAGGATAATATGTAGGAGGAGCTAAGGGGGAGGAGTACAGAAAGGAAGAGAAGGAGTAAGGAGAGGAGAAGAAGAAGGAGAGGAGAAGCTAGGTGATGAGAGAGAGAAAGAAAAGGTGGGGCATGGAGGCAGTCAAAGATAGTTGATATATCTAGGTTGGGTATTGGGTTACACTTCTGATTGAGCATTATCAAACTTATAAAACCTTTGATCAACATGTTAAAAAATTGTATAAAAGCAAAAAAGGAAAAGGGGGCATGGGATAGAGGTTTTCTATGGAGAGGAAATGGGGAAAGGGGATGACATCTGAAATACAAATAAAATATTGTTGGGGGCCGACTTCTAGCAGAAAGCGGCTATCAGCTTTGCAGCCATCTTGAGCCATATACCCTGACATGAGACTTGGATTACAATAGCCTACAACAGCTGAGCACACTCTGATAATCTTGGTTTAGATACCTTGAGATTAAAGGTGCGTGAGATTAAAGGTGTGTGAGATTAAAGGTGTGTGACTTAAGAGTATGATTTAGAAGTATAGAGATCAAAGTCAGAGACAAGACCTAAGGGCATGATTAAAGGTGTAACTTGGAGGCGTGGCTTAGAAGTAAGACATATAAAAGGCAGAGACAGAACAGATCAGAATCAGACACAGCAGACAGAGGAGACAGAGAAGGAGACACTTAGAGGAAGAGAGACTGAAGAATAAACGGGATTGAATCACACCCTGTCTGGTCTCCACTCTTCGAGTCTGCCCTCACCCTCGCTCTTGCTGAACCCCGACCGGCAGACTGGAGCGGCAGCTTGGGCCGGGATACAGTGACCACCCAAAGGTGGGTCGGCTCCGGGCCTCAATATTTTGCCTGGGCTGCGACGTTTTTGGCCGCCCCAACGTGGGGCTAGTGTGGACCCCAACAAAATATCCAATAAAAAATAGAAGAAGAAGATGAAGAAGAAGAAGAAGAAGAAGAAGAGGAGGAGGAGGAGGAGGAGGAGGAGGAGGAGGAGGAGGAGGAGGAGGAGGAGGAGAAAGGTCCATGAAGAGAGTGAGGAATATATGGGAGGAGTAGAAGGAATTTTTGATACTTTGTAAAATATAATAAACAATAGAATTAGCAGATTAGATATGAGATCATGAAAGTTATGTAAGCTTAAAGTTAGTGTAACTGAAATGTATTGTCATGGGTTAAGAGTAATGAAAATTTAGTGTAAACCTTACTGGGAAACTTAAAAGGCCACAATTTGTATAAACTTCACATCTGTCTAATTGAGAGGAAGACAAAGTGACAGAATAGAATATACCCAACTCTTTTAGAGCAAAGAGGAAAGAAAGGCAACATAAGAATGAGCCCTAGCACAGAGAAAGAGAGGGAGGAGGCAGGTTTACTTGGACAACTGTAGAGAAGTAAGTTGCATAGAGAGAAGAAGCTAGACACATGGGAAGACAGAAAAGGTCAGAGAATGAGAAAGAGCCAAAGGATTAGAACATTTTGCCCAACTTAGTATGACGTCAAGCAGAACAACTTAGTGAGAAACTGAGAGAAGCCAGTTTGAGTCAGTCAGCTTAGAGAGGAATTAGAGCCAGAACAGCTTACTTAAACCAGTCAGAGCTCAGAAAGAACTGGAAAGCATGATCATTCAGTAATAAGTCTCAGAGGCTGAAAAAATTCCAGGCCTAAAGTAAATTGGATGGAGGCAAGTAGCTTTCAGAATTAGGCCTAGGTTACCAGTCAGAGGTGGTAAGCCTCAGAGATACCAATTTCTACAGGAGAATAAAAGTTATATTTAAAAGGTCACATTTGTCTATTTTTTATCTTAGAGCATTAGCGATTGGTGCTCTGTTCAGGAAATTTTCCCCTGTGCCCATGTGTTCAAGGCTCTTCTCTACTTTCTTTTCTATTAGTTTCTATGTATCTGGTTTTATGTGGAAGTCCTTAATCCATTTGGACTTGAACTCTGAACAAAGAGATAAGAATGAATCAATTTGTATACTTCTACATGCTGACCTCCAGTTAAACCAGCATCATTTGTTGAAAATGCTGTCTTTTTGCCACTGGATGGTTTTAGCTCCTTTTTTCAAAGATCAAGTGACCATAGGTGTGTGGGTTTATTTCTGGGTCTTCAATTCTATTCCATTGATCTTCTTGCCAATTGATCTTCTTGTCTCTGTACCAATACCATACAGTTTTTATCACTATTGCTCTGTAGTACAGCTTGAGATCCAGGATGGTGATTTCCCAGATGTTCTTTTATTGTTGAGAATAGTTTTTGCTATCCTGAGTGTTTTGTTATTCCAAATGAATTTAAGAATTGCTTTTTCTAACTCCATGAAGAATTGAGTTGACATTTTGGTGGGAATTGTATTAAATCTGTAGATTACTTTTGACAAGATGGCCATTTTTACTATATTAATCCTGCCAATACATGAGCATGGGAGATGTTTCCATCTTCTGAGATCTTCAATTTCTTTCTTCAGAGACTTGAAGCTCTCATCATATAGTTCTTTCACTTCCTTGTTTAGAGTCACACCAAGGTATTTTATATTATTTATGACTATTGTGAAGTGTATCGTTTCCCTACAAAATGGCAACCAACAGATTGGGAAAAGATCTTTACCAATCCTACATCCAATAGAGGGCTAATATCCAATATATTCAAAGAGCTCAAGTAATTAAATTCCAGAGAATCAAGTAATCCCATTAAAAATGGGGTATGGAGCTAAACAAAGAATTCTCAACTGAGGAATATCAAATGGCTGAGAAGCACCTAAAGAAATGTTCATCATTCTTAGTCAGGGAAATGTAAATCAAAACAACCCTAAGATTCCTACCTCATACCTGTCAGAATGGCTAAGGTAAAAAACTTGGGTGACAGCAAATGCTGGAAAGGATGTGGAGAAAGAGGAACACTCCTCCATTGTGGGTACGATTGTAAGTTGGTTCAACCACTTAAGTTGGTTCAATCAGTCTGGCAGTTCCTCAGAAAATTGGACATAGTACTAGCTGAGTACCAAGCTATACCACTCCTGGGCATATATCCAAAATATCATAAGGACACACGTTCCACTATGCTCATAGCAGCCTTATTTATAATAACCAGAAGCTGAAAACAAACCAGATGTCCCTCAACAGAAGACTGGATACAGAAAATGTGGTATATTTATACAATAGAGTACTACTCAGCTATTAAAAACCATGGCTTCATGAAATTTTCAGGCAAATAGATGGAACTAGAAAATACCATCCTAAGTGAGGTAACCCAATCACAAAAGAACACACTAACTGATATGGTGTGCACTCACTGTTAAGTGGATATTAGCCCAAAATCTTGGAATACCCAAGATAAAATTCATAGACCACATGAAGCTTAAGAAGAAGAAAGATCAAAGTGTGGATGCTTTGGTCTTTCTTATGAGGGGGAACAAAATACTTATGTGAGGAAATATGGAGACAAACTGTGGAGCAGAGACTGAAGGAAAGGCTGTCCTGAGACTGCCCCACCTGGTGATCTATGCCATATACAGTCATCAAACCCAGACACTATTGTGAATGCCAAGAAGTGCTTGCTGACAGGAACCTGATATAACTGTCTCCTGAAAGGCATTGTCGGGGCCTGACAAATATGGAGGTAAATGCTCGCAGCCAATCATTGGACTAAGCATGGGGTCTGCAAAGGAGGAGTTAGAAAAAAGGACTGAAAGGGATGAAAAGGTTTGTAACCCCATAGGAAGAACGACAGTATTAACCAACCAGAATTCCCCCAGAGTCCCCAGGAACAAAATCACCAACCAAAGATTCCACATAGCAGGACTCATGGCTCTAGCTGCATATTTAGCAGAGGGTGACTTTGTCTGGCTTCAATGGGAAGAGGGCCTTGTCCTATGAAGGCTTGATGCTCCAGTGTAGGGGAATGCCAGGGCAGAGAAGCAGGAGTGGATGGGAGGGTGGGGGAACACCCTCATAGAAGTAAGGGGAGGGGGCATGGGATAGGGGGCTTCCGGGGTGGGTAGAACCTGGAAAGGGTATAACATTTAAAATATAAATAAAGAAAATATCTAATAAAAAAAGAAAGAGTGAAAAATGTTACATTTATACCTGAGTAGTCCAAATTCAACACTTAAGTCTTAGAAAAGTTCTTGGAGAGTTTCTGGTATTCAGTTCCTATTGTAAGGAGAACAAACTAGAGTCTGATGCCAGTTAATGCTGATGGTAAATTCAATAAAATTGCTCTGACAGGAAGAAGCAAATGATGCTAGCATCAGTGAACCCCCACCCCCAAACCTGTTTATCCTACACTGCCCTTTGGAAATTACCACACATTTGGCAAAGGAATCTCTCTAGGCTTATCTTCTGTATGAACACCCTGACAGATGTACCTAACTGTATCTTCTAAGTGATGCTAAATCTTGTCAAGTTTACAATTGAGACCAACCATTAATGTCAGGAAGGGTAATTTTATAACTTAGTAACTGTGAGTAGTGAAGTGATAAATGACAAGTGGAGATGTATGGTCAACTCTATGCTGACTGTGATTTTAGGTACACAGAGGTAGCATTCCTGATTTAAGATTATTATATTTTTGAGGCAGAAGTAGTAACACTGTGGTTAAGCACACTTGCTGTGTAATCATGGAGGTTAGAGTTTAGATTGCAGCACCCCTGGAGTATGTTAAGTAGCACACAAATGCCTGCAACTCCAGCTCTGAGGGATTTCAGGATTTTTTCTCTCCTGGGTGCCCACAGGCATATACACCTATACGTATCCATGCACATAAACTTACAAATTATATATGAAGACACACACCTATTAAAAGTGTAATTAAAATACAATATTATTTTAATGGGTCATTACATTGATTTCCAGAATGGATACAAGTACTTGTACTTACATTGACACTGATGATAAGTGTTTTCCCTTATACTCCAGCATTTTTGTCCTTTGTTTTTTTTATGACAATCATTTAGACACTTCTACATCTCTAGCACTGAAGGCTGAGGAAACATTTCAGAAGAGTGGGCAGTAAGATTGTAAATTCCAGAACAGAAAGTTTGCTGTGAAGTTCTGTTTTCTAGTAATGACAGAAGCTACCATATAGAGTCTTATTAATTTGACCACCTAAAGATGATCTGAACAAGGGCATCAGACTTCCTAAAGTGTGTGGAGGATATTGTTAGTCTTTTTTCATGCAAATGTCCAGTACATTCTACACTTTTTCTCTTAAACATAGCCTATTTTCCATAATATTAATACATTACTAGAGATTCATGCCTGAAGCTTTATACATTTATATCTGGGCCCTCTATTTTGATGTATCGCAAGCCCAGAGGTCCAGCAGATGAATGGAAATAGGTAACTTCAGGAGGTTAGACATGGAGGGACCCTCTAGAATATACAAGAGACCTGTGAAGTGAAAGGATCTCGGGACTCAAAGAGAAGAATCATAGATGAAATGCCCATCAGTAAGGAAGGGGAACTTGTAGAGTCCACATTCAGTAGAAAAATAGGGCAACAAGTGAAGGGATGGACCCTGAATTGTTCCTGTCTAAAAGAACTGCAGGGACAAAAATGGAAAAGAGACTGAGAAAAAGGAGGTCCAGTGATTAACCCAACTTGGGATCCATTTCAAGGGTAGGCTCCAAGTCTTAACACTATTACTGATGCTCAGCTGTCCTCTGAGAGACCCAGCAAGCAGCTGACTGAGACAGATACTTATATCCAACCAATGGACTGAAGTCAGGGACACTTGTGGTTAAATTAGGGAAAAGCTGGAAGAAGCTGAGGAGGGGGGTGATCACACAGGAAGACCAGGAGTCACAACAAACATGGATCCCTGAGATCTCTCTCAGACACTGAACTACCAACTAGGCAGCGTACACTAGCTGGTATGAGGCCATTGACACATATACAGCAGAGGACTGCCTGGTCTGGCCTCAGTGAGAGAAGATGTGCATAACCCTTGAGGAACGTGAGGCCTCAGGGAGTGGGGATACCTCGAGATGTAAGGGGTGAGAGGGTAGGAACATCGTCTTGGAATAAGGAGGGAGAAGAAATGGGATGAGGAACTGTAAGGGAGCAAATTGGGAGTGGGGTAACTACTGGACTGTAAAAGAGAAATGTAATAAGTGTAGATAGATAGATAGATAGATAGATAGATAGATAGATAGATAGATGATAGAATTTTTCCTTTCCTAAGTATATATCCCCTATTTCTTTCTCATTGCTGTTCTAATGCTGTAAGTACTATAATAAGTAAAAATGGTGAGAATATGTAACCCAATTTTTGATTTTTAAAGAAAAAGTCAAAAAAAAATAGTTTCTCCCAATGCAGTATAATGTCAGCATAGCTTTCTTCTATATCACATTCAAATATAGATATGATATTGCTGTGCTTATTTTTAGCACTTTTACTGGTATTCAAATTCATTAAAATCATTTTTCTGCATCATATGAGATGATCCAGTGTCTGACATTGATTTTATTTATGTGCTCTATTACATTTTCTGTTTTGCATATGCTGAAATATAACTAATGTCAAATAAGTTCAATGATGGTGTGTTATTTGGTGTGTATATGAGATGTGTGCATAGATTTATTTTTAAATATATTCATAGGAGAAACAGGCATATGCATGTCAAGGACTGTATAAGAAGGCCATAGGACAACCTTTAGTGTTTTGTTTGTCTTGGCTTTCCACATTGTATGAGACAGAACCTTTTCATTGTTTTTATACACCACTATGTACTTCAAGCTAGCTTGTACCTGAGCTTCCAAAGATCCTCTGTTCCCATCTTTTGTTGAGAACTGCTCTGTCCCACGTTTGAGGGCCAAAATGTCACGTACTGCTCTGTCAATGTAGGAACCTGCACTGCCAAAAGCCTTGGGGGTTAAGGTGTTAGAGACCACACTGCCCCAAGCTGCTTCAGTCCACAAGGTCGGGGTTCAGCAAGAGAGAGAGTGAGGACGGATTCGAGGAATGGAGACCAGACAGACTGTGTGTGATTCAATCCCATTTATTCTTCAGTCTCTCTTCCTAGTCCAAGTCCCAAATCTTGAGTTCCTAGTCCCTAGTTCCTAGTCCCTAGTGCCTCCAAGTTCTAAGTTCCAAGTTCCAAGTTCTAGTCTCGAGTCTCATCCAAGTACAAGTGTCTAATCCTAGTTCTCTTTCCAAGTCTTGAGTGTCTAATAATTTCTTCTGTCTGTCTCACTTCTAAGTCACGCCTTTAAGTCTTATCTCTAAATATGATCTCAAAATCACACCCTTAAGTCACACACCTTGAAGTCTCAGACACTCAAGGCAAGATCCTGGGTATCTAAAACAAGATGTTATCAGAGTGTGCTCAGCTGTTGTAGGCTATTGTAATCAAGTCTTTTGTCAGGGTATATGGCTCAAGATGGCCACAAGGATGATAGCCGCCTTCTGTCGGCTCCCCACAATCTTTCATATTGTTGCAGAAGCACTGAGAAAACAGACACATCCTCCTATGCCTGGGTTTTCATGGAATCTGGAGGTTAGTTGGGTCTTCATTCATGCATGGGAAGTACTTTACTTACTGAAGATAAACCTGGCTCATTGAAATTAACTTTGACATAAGAAAACTTTATATACAGAAAGGAATGTTATTGAAAATATACATTTAAATTTCTTAGAATCATCTATTCTTTACTAATTGTCATTCATATGCAGGTAATTGTCAAGTTTATTTTATACTGTTTTCAATTTCTAATTGAACACTACTGTTAAATGTAAAGGGAGAATTTTAAATAAACGATGTGCAGCTCAGCTAGTTCCCGAGCCGCTGCTGCCATGTTGGTGTTCTCTGTCCCTGCTCTGACACAACACTGGCTAGCCAGAAGTGCCAACCCACAAAAATCTGGCGTGGCTGCTGCCTTTGCCACCAGCTCTGTAGACTCTATGGCTCCAAGCATGGTTCTTGGCTCAGAGCAGACAATGCCCTCCAACCTCAGGGTACCCAGTAGAAAGAAGACTCTTAAGATTATTCAATGGATTTATATATCAGCAAATACTCAATACACAAGATGCCCACACAATTAGAATTGTTGCCCAATATCTAACCTTTTGACATGAATAAATTCCTTGAGACTTCTAGAGACCCATACATCCACCCCCATTTTTCTTCTTATCTCTCTTCTTTTTTTCTCCTCCTTTTCCTCTCTCCTCTTCTCTCCTCACTCTGCCTACCTTTTCTACTGCCCTATCACTGAGCTCCACTGAAAATACAATGTAGCAGGAAAATATCCTGCTATAGTTAAATGCATTTGGATTTGGAATTCTGTCAGGCTATTTTCTGCTCCATTTTGACCAAGTTAAAGATACATCGCAGTACGTGGAAAAATGGTACACCATGCAAAATACAGCACTTTCATTGATCATTGTCAATATACTCAGACATGAATAGTCCTGTGGAATGATGTTCAGTAAAAGTCATTCTTGTATTTTATGTTAAGTATAAATGAGTTTTTAACTTTTTCAAAGGTATGGAACAACCTATTTAGTAAACTTTTCTAAAAAATTAGGGTTGTTTCTAATTTAAAAACCCATTTAAACTATACATTTATACATAATATATATTATATGTATGATATATTTTAAGGTAAACAATAGCATAATTCCTTATGAGTCTTCAGACATCCTTTTTGATAGTTTCTCCCTATTCTTTCTTTTGTATTTACAAAAGAAAGTTACTTCAGTTAATTTTTAAGTCCATTATATATACAATTTTATCTTAATGCCTCACCTCAAACAATTTTAACTTTATAGTCTATTTAACATGATATAACATAGAACTTTATCTGACAACAATACTTTATAATATCTAATACTGGTTTAATATTTTAGATTTGTCATGAATACTTTTTACATCTATAGTTTCACGGTAAACCAGTATTACTAGAATACAAATATAATCTTAATTATGCTTTTAGACATATTCTTTCTTTAGTTACTAATGCTGTCACTTTAGTTATTTAAAGGCCATAATTAATGAAGATCCTACCAGATGTCATATGAAAAATTATGGGGAAGCAATAAGTTTCAATGACTAGAAGCAGAGGAGGACCTTAAAAAGTCATGAAAAAACATGCATGACTTAGGTCGGTTATGATATTGCTCTGGGACTCATCCTGACATACAAAAACAATGATAAACTCAATTTTCTGAAATGATTACTGTGCATTTGGGGAAAGGTATAGTTTTGATATAATCTTAAAATTGTAATCATATGATCAGGACATCTGGAAAATAACAGTCGAAATTAAACTGAACTTTGTCTGGGTATTGCAATTTTTACATGGCTCTGTCAAATGTCAGGCTTCCCTCTCCCTCACCAATTTCAAAGATGTTTCCCCATGATTTCTAACAGTGAATCATCCTGTCCTGTGCCAACCATCTGTTTTGTCTGCCCCCTCATCGACTCAAATTAGATGAGGGGGGGCAGGGCAGGTTCGCAAGAGCAGCCATTAACACTGGGGGGAAAGAAGATTCTGGCAGCAGACCTTCCATTGGAAATTATGGACTATTAAAACTGGCAAGAAGAAACTTACAGGCAGACTGCTTAAGGGGAAAACAAAACTAAGAGCAGAAAGAGGTGGGAAAAATATCAAAAGTTCAAAATAGCAATATAAAAATAAATATCCAAACAAAACTCAGAAACAACGAAAAGGGCAAAGGGGTGCAGCCTAAAGTGACAAGCAACACAGCAATAAGTCTTGGCATGACAGAAAGTCATGTGTTTGCCATGCAAATTGCCACCCTCCTTATTTCAAAAATTAGGACACATGTAGAAATTTTACAAAAATGACTTGCTGTTAATTTTTTGATACTGAAGCATGATAAAAAGAACAGATGACAATCAAATGGGATTGCATATGCATTAGATAGTATATGTGATTCCAGAAAAATCTCCTAGATGTCGTGTGAGAACAAAACTAAGAAGACTCTGGTGACCCATACTTTATTCACTGGTAAAAATTATTGTCATTTTGGTATGAAGTAGAAATTCTTAAATTCAAATGTAAAGTATTCAAGCAACTAGAAAGATATATGCTATTACTTAGCTATTACCAGTGATTTTTAACTTGAATATATTACCAAAGGTTTAATAAATATATACAACTTTTAGTAATGTATTATCCAAAATACATAATGAAGAAAATATAATTGGACAGGAGGATGAACAAAATGATAATGTCTTTATTCACATGAATAAGCTATTACATTTTAAGTTAATGCACTCTAATCTATCAATGTTCCAAACTCTTTGTTAATCATGTGAATAAATTTTATGATGCCCAATTCTGTTAATTTTTCAATAGCTCCATGGGTTTTTATTTGACCAAATGCTTGTTGTATGTGGTACTGGAATTTGAATCTAGAGCATTGGGCAGGCTAGTTAAATGTTCTATAGCTGAACTATGCCATAGGCTTTCAAATATTACACTTTTACTATTGTCCCTTTCCAAGAATATGTAAAATTATAAAAAATACAATTTATTTTCAAAATTATATTTGCCACCTCATAGGAATATTTTAAATGTTCTTGAAGAAAAAAAAAGAGAATAGATAATATGTCTTTTTTCTTTTAAAAGATAACTATCTTCAATGAGCCTATAATGTGGGAACCTAGAAGGGAAAGAGACTCCATGAGAAAACCAAGAGAATCAAATAATCTAGACCCCTGGGGATTTCCAGAGGCTGAACCACCAACCAAAGAGTTCACATGGGTTGAACCAAGGGCCCCAGCACATTTGTATCAACTGTGTAGCTTGGTATCTTGGTAGCTTGATAGTTATTATGAGTCCTCCAACAACTGGAATAAGAACAGCTCCTGACTCTGTTGCCTCACTGTGAATCCTGTTCAGCTGACTGGGCTGTCTTTTTTGGCCTCAGTGGGAGGGAATGTGCCTGGTCTTACACTGACTTGATTTGCCAGGGTGGGTGGGGTCTTATAGCTGCAAATTTGGCTCCTAGGGATTACACTCATTGCATCTGCCCAATAGCTCTCTGGATTCAAGAATGAAACACACACACACCAGCTAATTTTGATATGCCTTGACTAGCTCAATGATTGGGCACTTCTAAACCCTCTCAAAGCTAGCACACATTTCCCTCTAGTATACTTGACTTAAAACCTTCTAAATCTATATTTTATCTTACTGCTCTATTACCTTCTGGGCAATCCCTCCCCCCATAAAACTGCTTCCCTTTCTACCTACATAACTGGATAATGTCTTTCCTGCGGTTCTTGATTCTGATCCCTCTGCCTTTGAGTCATGATGATTCTCCTCTTTCCCTCTCTTAGTCACTTGCCCATGAAATCAAAATGTCCTGCCCTGTCTCCTTGCCTAGCCATTGGCTGTATGGCAATTCTTTATTATCAATCAAAGCCAGCTCTGGGTAGGGACCTTCAGGTCTTGAAGCTCGTCTTTTGGGAGCCAAAATAAGACAAAGCATTAGAAGCAATTCCACACAAGGTTTCCTGCTTCTCAGTGGAATAGGGGAGGGAAAAGAGGGAGGTGCTGTGGGGGAGGCGGAGTCTGGAAGGAGGGAGTGTCATTGGTAATCAGGATATAAAATAAATAAAAAACAAATTAATTGAAAAGAGTAACTGCTGTCTTTAAAAAGCTTATAGCCTAGGTAATTGAAAGAATATGTCATGCCATTACAGCAATGTAGCCATTTTTTAACCATCCATTCCTACTTATTTCAGAGTAGTGAAGATCATTTTTTTTCTTTTTGGATTTTCAAGACAAGGATTTACTGTGTGTGATAGTTTGAATGTACTTGGCCCATGGAGTTGCTTTATTTGGAGATGTGGCCTTGTTGGAGTACATGTGGCTTTGTTGGAGGAAGTGTGTAACTGTGGGCATGAGTTTTAAGACCCTCATCCTAGCTAACTGGAAGCAGTCTTCTCTTAGTAGCCTTCAGATGAAGATGTAGAACTCTCAGGTCCTCCTGTATCATGCCTACCTGGAGGCTACCATGTTCCCACCTTGATGATAATGTACTGAACCTCTGGCTTATGTGTATAAGCCAGCACTAACTAAATGGCTTTTAATAAGAGTTTCCTTGGTCAGGGTGTTTGCTTACATCAGTAAAACCCTAAGACAGAAGTTGTTACCAGGGACTGGAGTATTGCTGTGATAGGCCTGACCATGCTTTTGTTTGGAAGAATGTGGATTTGGGGCTTTGGATTTAGAAAGCAGTAGAATCCCTTAAGTGGAGCTTAATGGACAATCCTAGTAGGAATATGGAAAACTTTGTTACTGAGAGTGATTTTAACTGTGCAGACATGGCCTAAGAGGTTAACTGGAAAAGAATTCCAATAGGTGGCATACAGACTATCTTTGTGGTATTTTGGTGAATGTGACTGCTTTTTGCCCTTGTCTGAAGAGTGTACCAGAGGCTGAGATAAGGAGGTTTACATTTACATTGAAAAAGGAAGTCTCAAAAAAGGCCAGCAGAGACTTTGTTCTCTGGTTAAATCTCATGAAGAACATTTTGAGCAAGCGTAGCAAGTTAAGAAAGTAAAAATATAATATAAAGTGTATGGTTCAAGTAATAAAGGGACACCAGGAAGTGAAAAAAAGCTGAATCTTGTATTCAAATAGAAAAGGTGATCTGGATCTTGAGAAAAAGAGGCCATGAAAATCTTAGGCCCAGTCATGATGGTATATACTTTTAATCCCAGGAGAAAAATTCAAGCAGATCTCTGAGTTTAAGGCCAACCTGGTACAGAAAACCTGGTGAAGAAAAGCTTAAGTCCAGGTGCGGTGCCACACAGCTTTAATCCCAGCATTTGGAAATAGAGCCATGTAGATCTGTGAATTCAAGTCAATCTACAGAGCAAGTTCCAGGATAGCCAAGTTTAGGCAGAGAGGTAGTTGGAAAACAGAAAACTGGTAATAGAATAAAGAGGGTCTTGTTCCAGCCCCAGCAAGCACAAAAACTCAGCAGTTTTGGCCCTGTGGCTCTGTCTTTAGAGTCAAAAATAGAAGGGAATAGTGAGACAATTGCTGTTGGTAATCTGTAGCTAAGACATTTGTGATGATTAAGAAGAGACCAGAATCACTAAGGTGAAATCTCTTCTGGGAAGTGTTTTCTGAGAGAACAAAGAAGCTGTGTTCCAGAAATTGCCAAGGTTGTACCTAATGCTGCAGCTGGACTTGGTAATATGTAAGAGTCACCCAAGTGGTACTAGTTTTGAAGGTATGAAGCACTGCTGAGGCTTGACACTATGAGAGGCCAGGTAAAGACCATTGGTAAAGATACAGCCTCAGTTTCAGTTGATGGCTCAAGACTGAGGGGTCATGCAAAGAAGTTGAGGACTGGCACCATGAAGAGAGCATATGAATGGAGACTGGTGAAGCCTAGTTGCAGTTCACGATCCCAGTGTATTGGAGATTCCAGTATCATAGGATGATCACCAAGAACAGCAGTAGCAGTGGAGTTGAATCAACCAGAGTCTATAGTGATACAGAGGGCAGAGTTGGAGAAGTGACACAAGCAGATATTTGATTTTTGTCTTTCTCACATTATTGGAAGTTTTCTGAGTTCTGCTAAGCATCTCTAGCTCACCTTTTTCCTCACATTTTAATAAAGTCAAGGGCTGGAGTTGACTGAGGTAGGTCCACTTACATCTATGGAGTCTGGGCTGTGGAGGACATGTGTAGGAGGAGATAATGTTTAAGAAAACTTCTACTTCTGTGTGCCCTGACCAGTAAGGAAGAAGTCTCTAAAGGCATGTTTCACAATACAGAGAGTATCATTATTTTAACTTCCTACATCACTTAGCAAGTTGCTTAGTCTAGTCATCATCCAAGGAGAAAGGACAAAAAAAATCAATGTTGGGGTGTGGTGGTTTGAACTAGAAATGTCCCCTATAGTTTTGCCAGCATAGTTTTCAAATTGTCATGCTGTAGATAGGAGGTAGGAATGTGATTAATATAGGAAGCACACAACTGAAAGTGAACTTAGGATAGTTTATAGCCTGGCTCTTATTCCAATTCTGTCTCTCAAATTTGTGCTTCTTCCACCAGACCTAATGTTGCTGCCAAGATTCTCTACCACGTTGGACTCCTTGCCACTGAAACTGTAAGTCACTGTAAACTTCTTCCATGAAGTACTTTTGGTCAAAAGATTTTTAAAAGCAATTAACACAATCAGTGATATATATATATAAAGATCTCTGTGGTTGTGTTTTTAAAGCTCTGCAGTGGAACTTTGGAATTCAGTTGGTAGACAGTTTTCCTGGAATACATCAAAATCTGAGAACTGGTGTTGTGGTGTATATCTGTAATTATAGCAGAACAGGAAGGGAAGCAGGAGGCTTAGAAATTCATGATCATCTTAAATATATATATATATATATATATATATATATATATATATATATATGAAGAAGAGGAAGAAGAGGAAGAAGGAGGAGGAGGAGGAGGAGAAGGAGGAGGAGGAGGGGAAATAATACACAGTAATTAGATTTTAAAAGTTTTAAATGGACAAAGTGTATAATAAGACAGCGGCTCATTAACCCAGTTTACCTAAGATTTGCAGAAGTTTTTGAAAGTGGGACTTTTAAGGTGTCAACTACAGAATACTTGATACACATCAGAGTATGATATCCATTATACATTTATTTTTACAGCCCAAGAAATGAGAATGTAAGGAAGAAAATCATCCAGTTTTTTATGAAAGCCTAAGATTTTCAGAGTCTAAAAAAAAAAAAAAGAGAGAGAGAGACAGAAACCTGGAGACTCAATTTGATTATGATTAGATGTATAGTGTGTTTAGTCCAGCATCACTCGAGTGTTGATGACCTCCAAATATTCTTTTTTCACACAGGGCTTGTTAATGGAGTACATTTTCAAAACAAACGGCAAATTAGATGCAAGCACATAATGCTACAAAATTTCTGAAAATTCTTAGTATGTGGACATGTCTAAACCTCAAAACCATTAGCAATTATAGAGCATGACCCTATCATAAATGCATGTCGTGGGTTTATCCTACCTTGCTAATTTATTTTAAGCATATGGAGATATTAGTTCAGGTGGTGAGAGAAGTACCTAGTTAAGTCATGGATTTCCAGAAGTAGAGCCAATTTTGTTTTAAATAAAATAAAGTAACAGACACCCGAGCTTAAATGATCTAGCTAAATGTCTGTGTGGGGAAATTCACACATCCTCCACACTTTCTGCTTCTCTCTAATCACAGCCATTAGTCTTCCCATGCTTTTGAATATCAAATTCACCTGCAGTGCAAAAAATAGAGTCTCATTCTTGTTTCCCTTATAAAGACCCTAGCCACAATCTAAAAATCAGGCTTCACTTTTATTAAGTGTCACTGTTTTCATTGAGAAGAAGAAGGTACTCTAAATGACAATGTCAATTCATTTTCTGAAATTTATCCATGAGACTTAATTATAAGCAACATGAAAACAAGTTGGGAGAATGGCTAAAACTCAGATGGTTCCTTTCTTTCTTTTCTAACAAACGGCAGTTTTATCGTTCAAGTCCTTAAGTGAGCCAGAGAACATAAGTTAGCAATTCTGAGGTTGGAATTAAATAATAAAATGAAAAAAAAAATGGAAAACTGGTGCACCTGGCTTTTCAGTCCATTCTGTAGATCATGTGCTGTGTGCCTTGATGTTGGGAAAGGCCAGATTCCTCACCTATAAAAGAAAAGATGATTCTTGTAGGGCGCCTTTTGAAGTTGTATGGATAAAATGGGAAAATGCGGTATAGTATGAAAGGATATTTGTAGGAAGTTACTGTTTAAATCAGGCTCTGACTGTGATAAAAGGGCATAGCATTCCTTCTGATACATACACTTCTGTGTATATGAAGTACTTTCTTACTGGGTTGTTTTTTTCTAAGTACCCCGTTATTTAATTCAAACAGCTATTGTGTTAAGAGGGAGTATTCATTTTGTAGATTAAATATGGAGGGGGGCAGTGTTAGAAGAGACTGCCACAAGAATACATACCTAGTGTGGAGGAAGGCTTAACTAAAATAATGAGTGTCCAAACTGGAAAAGTCACTGCAAAAAAAAATTCTTTTCTATTCCCACTTCACAGTGTAATAATATGGCAGACATCACAAACATCTTCCACATTTGATTGTAAGAAGATTTAAAAGACCTAATATAACATGCCTAAAAGCTTGATGCAGTATCAGTTGCTATTTTTATTAGATATACCATTGATTTATAAGGACTCTTCTTTTAACTCAGGGGGAATATTTGTCAGCCCTCATACTTGAACCCTTTCATTCATAATTGAATGAATTTCATTTAAGAGGTCATCTAAGTTTATATTACTGAATTAGTACAGATGAGATACATGAGTATATTTGGTTAAAACAATTACATAAACAGGTACTAAGTATTTAATAGGAGGCGTGTATTTTCAGCCTACTTTTGTGTGTTAGTGACCTTATGCTATGGACAATTCCTACTCTTCCTAATATATAGCATTTGAAGAATATGTTTCCAATGAGTTCGTAAAATTCTGCCTAATTTTTTTCATTGCAGTTAGAGGGGAAAAAAAGATAGATGTTTCTTTGACCAAGTGTGGCACATTTACTATCTTGGAAAATGGAGATTTCTTGAAGTTCTCCATAGATATATCAGGAGTTATCATCAGGCCTATTATGTACAGCTGATCTGTTGCAGTCAAAAGTTTTTTGTTTATTTGTGCAATGATTTTCCATACCTGAAAAATATTAAGACTCATTTCTATCTCTATTCCTTTTTTTGTTGTAGCTATGTCTCTTGGAACAAAATGTGTTAGTATAAAACTACTTATTTTATTGATTTCCCTAAATGTTCATTCTTTTGATCTACTTATGTTATCATATGAATCATATGGAACTGCATAATTTATAAACAATAAACATTTATCTTTTAAAGTTTTAGAGGCCAGTAGGGTCATAATCAGGTTGCCAGCTGGATTAATGTCTAATGAAGACATCTTCCCTACACACTAACACAGTAGAAGAGAGAGTTAACTGGCTCCCGCAAGCCATTTTATAAGGACAAATTGCATCATTGAAGGCACCACTTTCCTGACATTAGCACTTCCTCAAGTCCACACTCTTAATGCACCTGCACTGGTCAGCCACTTTACCCATGGGAACTCCACAGCAGACATTCAAACCACAGGATCACACATCCTCGTTCTTTCATTTTTAGCATTGCTTGCTATTCAATGCATTTTGCATAAAATATTAGCTAAATAAAGTACAATTTAATATTATTTACTCCATGTATTTTTTAAGCACAGCTACTTACTATTGATCCAAAAATAGAAAACAGTTTATCCAAACAAAAATGTAAAAGAAATAAATATAAAAACGTTGATGAAATTTAGGCCAGGGATGCAAGTAGGCTGACAGCAGATCTTCACCTCTCTATTTGCTTCTACAAATTTAATTCCCCAGTCTCATCCTCAGCTCTGCAGAACACTTGCTTCCGATCTCCCTTTCTTCTCTGACCCCTCATACAACCAACCTTCCTTATCTCAACTCATCCCATTTTCCCAGCCTTCAAAAACAGCAGGTGTTCCCTGACTAGATCAGGGAAAGAAAACAATGCCTTATTCAGCCCTCAGAGAAGCTTCCTTCTGCAGCAGATGGAAACAAATACAGAGACCCACACTCAGACAATACTGGAGAGGGAAGAGGGAGACAGAGATTCCCTCCCATTAGATCTCAGGGAACCCTGTGAAAGAGGAGGAAGAGAGAGTAAGTGTAAGGGCCAAAGGATTTGGAGGACACCAAGAGAACAAGACCCAAGAATGGGGCTTTTATAACTAAGGGAAACTGAGGCAGCATGCACAGGGCCTACTTGTAGGCAGTCTGTACCAGGTCCTCTGATATGCATCATGACTTTCAATATAGTGTTTTTATGGGACACCTGAGTATATGAACCAGTGAGTTTCTGATTTCTTTTTAACCTTCTCTTGAGCTCTTTTCTTTCTATTTCCTTCTTGTCCAACTTCAATGTGTTGGTTTTTTGTTGTTGTTGTTGTTATTTGATCTTATATTTTATTATCATGTCATAGAAGCCTGTTCTTTTCTAATGAGAGACAGAACGAAAGTGGATCTAAATGGAAAAGGAGGTTTGGGAGGAACTGGGAATAGTAGAGGGAGAGGAAACAGTAATCAGGATATATTATATGAGAAAAGCATCTATTTTCAATATAAGGGAAAGTTTTTAAAAAATTGTATTTGAATTTCACTGGTTATTATCATAATATATGGTCATATTGCTGTTACTTGAAACACACACTAATAAATAGTCCACACAGACATGGTAGGAAAGTCTTTGGTGGAAGATGTGGCTTGAGAGAGTAACAATTATAAGAGACGGGTTTTTGATTCATTTTTCTTCCACTCCAAGAAAAGTAAAATTAACATTATCCACTGAAAACGCACTAATGTAAGAGATGTAATTGTTCTCAGAACTTAATAAGTGTAACAACTCTAGAATTTGAATATCATTTAATTGTGCTAAGCCATCATGTGTCACATTCCATCCTGAAGGGAAGGTCCTTAAACAGAAAGGTAAACAATTCCAAATAACGTCAAGAAGTCCCTGGAACTGACTGAATTCCCTAGGCCTCTCCCTTTTGGAGTAAACAATAAAAGCAGAGAGTTCCTCTCTGACTAGGGAAGCCAAGCTGCAAAGAAGAGAGAATAAAGCTGCCTAGAAGAAGCAGAAGCCAAACTGCCTGGAAGAGAAATAGACCAACTGAGGCACCTGGAAAGGCCACTCTCCACCATATTGGGCTACGAGAAGCTGTGCATTGTGTTCCATGTTCCCAGATGTAACCT
The DNA here is from genome assembly GCF_011762505.2 of Arvicanthis niloticus. Classification (NCBI taxonomy): domain Eukaryota; kingdom Metazoa; phylum Chordata; class Mammalia; order Rodentia; family Muridae; genus Arvicanthis; species Arvicanthis niloticus. Next base: position 23,881,009 of record NC_047659.1, read on the forward strand.
ATGGTAGGGTGGGCTTTGGCCATGTCCTGTCTTTGAGTCATTTATGCTCCTGCAAATAACCACTCACCCATAATCTTGTGAGTAACCACATAAATCTCATTGCTTCACCAAATTTGAATGTGTTGGTATCCATATTTTGGTATGTTGTGAGCGCTCTATCTAGAGTGGTTAGATATGTGTGCTACATCTTCCAAGAACTGTTTTGTCACACCAAATATGTACACTAATAGAATGAAAGGATTCCAAAATAAAGCCTGTAGCTACACCAACCAAATTTTCACACAGGAGGCAAAACACACTGAAGAAAAGACTTTGCAAATACAACTTTAAATCTTCCTTAACAAATAGAACTACAGAGAGTGGGTAGTTTTATGCTGAAGAATGAAACTATGTCTCAGTATCTTCACCTGTAGAGTAATCAATCAAAAACGGAAGAAAACGTTAATATAAGACTCAAAACTCTAAAACTACTACAAGAAAGATTAAGGAAATGACTTCACTTTCTGATATGTGGGGACAGTCAGTACCGTAAGAAATAATGGCAGGAATGGATTGTGCTGAATGAAAAGGCTAGCAAGTATTATACGCTCAAATATGTGAGAAGAATCTATACCATCTAGGTAGTTTACATGGGATTAATATCTAATATATATCTATATATATATATATATAGATATATATATAGATATATATATAATATATATATATATGCAAAAAACTAACTAAATTTGAAAAAAAACAAGTCATCCAATCAATCAATAAATGAGTTAATAAGATGAACAGAAATTTTCCACAAGATAAAATAAAAATGTCAAGGACCTATGTGGAGAAAGTTCACTACGCTTAGCTATCAAAGAATGCAAAAAATCGACATTTAGATCCCATCTTTTTTCAGTGAATATGGGTATCTTTAAGGAAACAAAGCATTAACTTTGCTTATCACTCTGCTGCACCTCCTCCTCTATAGCATCTTCTGCTGCCGACTTTACATACTGAGTATATAAGTTTTTTTTAATGGAGGTTGAACAAAGATAACATCTCTTGGTAGGTAGAACTGGTACCTGGATGCATAGAGTATTGAATGAAAATGTTATGCTAGGTGTGAGCTACTTCCCGGTGAGTTGTCTTCCAGGAAGGCCTCTAAGATCCACTGTATACATATAAATGTATACCTACACATACACATATACATATGTGTGTATGTGCACACACAAATGCCACTGCTCATGATTTCCCACCAGAACTGGTTCTTGGCATCATATTGCTGAAAATGCTAGCACCTGTTCATAAAACATAGAAAACTTAAGCGGGAACTGTGCTAAGAGCTCTTTCCATGTTTGATGTGTCTCTTTGTACCAAGAGGGTTCAAGCATGGCACTGGGCACAATTGTTATTAACAGTGACTCACCTGTAGGTTCTGTGTGCATTAATACTGAAGAGCTAGACAAGATGTGCCTATGTTGCTCCCTTGTTCTGGAGGGTGTTCCACAACGATCTCCTGTCTAGGGACAGGGTGAGAGCAGGGAGGGTTCACTACTGTCTCCGTGCTGCCTCCGGCCTGTGTCTCCACTGTCTGTAGGTTTCCGGCCCTGCCTGATGTGGGAGGTCAGTTGAGCACAGTTGAAAGCAGGTGTCCAAGGAGGTCACAGGCTCTATCTAGTAAAGAAGGTGCTGCTGAGGTTCCTTTTTTATCTTTTATTTTTCATTTATTTATATTTTTGTTAGATATATGTGATCGATATAATAAATGACAACTACATAACTTTGTATCAACAGTTAACAGTCACCATGACCAAGGCAACATTTATTTGGAGCTGGCTTACTGGATAAGAGATTCAGTCCATTATTATCAAGACAGCAGCATGGCAATGTCCAGATAGGCACAGTGCATGAGAAGCTGAGAATTCTATGTCTTCATGTGAAGTCAGCTAGGAGAAGACTGACTTCCAGGCAGCTAGGACTGGGGTCCTAAAGCCCAAGTCTACGGTGACACACCTACTCATCATCCACCCCTCCTAATAAAGCCACTCATTGGGCCAAGCATATACATCACACTATGTTCTATGTTCATAGAACAGTACTACTATCAGCATTGGTCAAATAATCACTGCTGGGGCATAAGAAACATTTTCTTAAATAGCGTAGCCATACGCTCGGCTCACATGGTAGTCTAAACATCTTGCTTTCACACTTCTATGAACAATCCGCAAGGACCACATTGAATCATTTAAAAAAAGAAAACAGTAGAAAAGTAGTTTGTTGGGAAAGAGAAAAGGAATTAATGTATGTGAGAAGCAGATAAGAGTAGATAACCAGCGATAAACTTTTATATTTTATAGAAATGTCTGTGCATGCAACAATGAGGCCCATTATTGTGTATACTTAGTGTACCCAAGTAAAATAATTTTTAGAAAGAAAACAATAACAAATGCTATCACAAATGGTTAGTGTTGTTCTGTGCTTTCTGTTTCTCTGAGAAACACCACAATGGAAAGCTATGTGGGAAGAGTATTTTATAGTTCATCAACTGAGGGAGAACAAGGGCAGGAACTCAAGGAACTGGAGGCAAAAACTGAAGCAGTGACAAGGAACCAATGCTGTTTGCTGGTGTGCTGCTATTCCTCCGATGTTCAGTTTGATTCTTACATAAGCCAGGACCATCTTGTTAGTGTTCCTGCCCCCCCCCCCCATTAGTCAAAAAGAATGTTCTGCATACTTGCATATTGACAATCTAATGGAGGCCTTTCCTCAATTGAGGGTTGTCTTCCCAGATGGCTCTAGCTTATCAAAAACTAACAACAACAAAAAAAACTAACCAGGAAAGTGGGGAAATTCTATGATGACTGGTAGAAATAGAAGTGACTCTGTGTACACTATGGACACCAGACAGGATGTCCTTATTAAATATATATATATAGAACTATCATATGCTTCAACTACACCATCCCAGTCATCCACTCCAAGAAATTTAAAACAGCTTATGTCTTAGATGCCTTTTCTGTATCTGTGTTAAAATACCCTGAACAAATTAAATTAGGGAAGGAAAGGTTTATTTTGATTTATATTTTAGAGTGCAGTCCAACCATATCGGTAAAGTTAAGGTAGCAGGAGATAAAGCCAGTTGGCAAACTACATACAAAAATCAAGAGAGTGATGACTGATTGTGTTTAGTTAACTTCCTCTGTTTTTTTATGCAGTCCATAACTACAGCTCAGAGATTACTGTTCTATTAAGGTAGTCTCTTCCACCTCAATCAATCGAATCAAGATAATCCCTTAAAGCATGCCCAGATTCTCAGGATATCTCAAAAATCCTTCCTAGGTTAGTCTAGAGACTTCACTCCTAAGTGATTGGAGAGAGTTTTATTAGGTTCTTCAAGTTGAAAACCCTAACCACCATAACATAGTAGAGAGATATATGTACATGCATGTGTACTGTGGCACTGTTCATGATATCCAATTTGTGAAATTAACCTAAGTACATACAAATGGAAGAAAAGATAAAAACATGGTATATACAACACATACAATGGAATTTTATTCAGTCACAAAAAAATTAAGTTAGCTATAAGGAAATAGATGGAACTTTAGATAGTAATATTAAGAAAATAAGGTGGATTATGAAGGGCAAACCACATTTTTTCACAAATGAATCTGAAAATAGACTCGTGTGTGTCTGTCTGTCTGTCTGTCTCTCTCTCTCTCTCTCTCTCTCTCTCTCTCTCTCTCTCTCTCTCTCTCTCTCTGTGTGTATGATTAGAAGAATCACATTTTACAGAAAGGAGACTAATGACAGAGTTTTTTTCTAATGTTGATTTTGTAACTGCTGAATATTTTTTGTCAGTCTGAAAATAGATTTCTTTCATAAAATATATTCTGATCATGTTGTTTTCTCACCCCAACTCCTACCTAGATCCTCTGTACCTCCCAACCTATTCATCCATACTCTTTATTTTTCTCTCTCATTTGAAACAACTGAACAAGAAAGAAAGAAAGAAAGAAAGAAAGAAAGAAAGAAAGAAAGAAAGAAAGAGCAGAAAGAAAGAAAGAAAGAAAGAAAGAAAGAAAGAAAGAAAGAAAGAAAGAAAGAAAGGGGAGAGACAGAGAGAGGGAGAGAAAAAGAGAGAAAAAGAGAAACTAGAATGGGAAAAAAACAATCAAGTAGGAAAAAAAGAACAGCAACAAAAATTCAAAGAGAAATGAAATCACATAGATGAGTATAAATGTGGAAAAACAATACATATGTACACACAAAATATCTCATAACAACACAAAATCAGAAACCTTAGTTATAAACCAGATTCTTCAGGTTTTAAAAATAATACAAAGACCAAGCATTATGAATCAAAATATCTCCAAACACATCATTTTATGTTGGCCATTTAATACTGAGCATGGAGCCTACCCTAAAGTATGGTTTGTATATATATTGAAACTGTTGGAAGAAAGTATTTTTCTTTTCTGAGTTATAGTTAACTGGAGATAGCTTCTAGTTTAGAGATGATGACGTGTGTCTTCTTTGCCTCTTAGCACTGGGATCCCACCTAACTTTGACCTGTGCAGGCCCTCTGTATGCTGCCACATCTCTATGAGTTCATATGGATACCAACGCTTTGTATTTAGATGGCCTTTTCTCCTTGGTGTCTTCCATGCACTCTTGTTCTTGCTATCGTTTTTGCCTCCTCTGCTGCCAAATTCCCTAAGCACTGATGTGAAAGATTTAATAGATACATCCCACTTATGACTGAATGTTCTAAAGTATCTCACTATCTGTTCATTGACCAGATGATGGTTTCTGTGTTTCTTCTTGCTTACTGAAGGTAGAGGCTTCTCTATGGTGGCTGAGCAAAGTACTGTTCTATGACTTATATAATGTTATTAGGCATCATTTTATTGCTATGTTCTCTTAACAGAACAGCTTTATTGGTGTTTCCTTAGGTCCACAGTTTATTAATTCTCAAGGTTTTGGTCACTGGGGCACTGTCAGGTGTGGGTTCTTTATTGTAGAGTTAGACATTTAAAATTTCATTGAGCATAATTGCTTTTAATGTTTTAACTGCATTAATAGCCTATTGTATACATCTACATAAGCATGTGTGTATGTACAGTCCACATTTCCTATTCCTTTTTACATATTATTTGATTGAAGTATTCTACAACTGTTTTCTCAGGGAATGATGATCCTTTTATAGGTAGGGGACTGTGTGCCAAGCTTTTGCTTGAACTATTATAAGCATCAAAGTGGGTAGTGACAACCATACAGTTCTATGATGTTCCTTGGAAGAATTTAGTATGACTGTATCCAAGTGTTCTTTCTTCTCTGGGCCCCAAGTAGTGTTTGCTGGAAATATTCGTGTATCTTTTGGCACCTTAAGATTTTAGACATCTCTGAGTTGTAGTCAATAACTGCAAACTGAGACTGTTTATATCTTAGCTAGTAATGAGTGAATTCCAACATGATAGCAAGAAACTCTGTGGTTCCTTGTTCCCACCAAGCTCCCACACCTAGCTTTATAGGAAGATAAGATTCTACTCCCATTTTCCAGGTTATAAAATTTTACATAATGACAATGGCTCTCTGAAGAAATCTCTTTTGGTTCCCCTGCCTCTATATGCTATGATCTGGCAAAATGATCTAAGAAACTTCAGAACACGTTCTATATTCACATTTGGTTTATATAACAAATTCCCCTTTGTATCCTTATTTACATTTATTTGCCCATGTAAATAAGTATCTGGCATTAATACCTAATCTCCAGATGCTAATACTGAATACAGATTGATATCTTTTAACTTTACAGTCTGTTACACAAAGAAATGTATTTCTTATTAACATATCCTTCAAAGATTTTTTTTGTTTTGTTTTGTTTTTTTCTTTCCTTTGTTTGAAAGAGGATCTCATGTATCCCAGGCTCACCTTCAACTTATATTTAGCTAAGGATGATCTCAAAGTTCTGATCTAAGTTTATAGATATTTGTTACCATGTTTGGCTTTACACAGATGGGCCCTAAATTGAGAACTCCATGCATGTTAGGCAATCACTCCACTTACTAAACCATATCTCTACACCTTCAAAGTGTCCATGAATACAGTCCCTTTAAATCATTATAAGAATTCTAATTAGCTAGCCACATACTTTCTAAGAGTATATCTAACAACTGGAAGATTCCCAAATTTTCTCAAGGAATTTTGTCTCCTACATTTATATACAACCAATGAAGAATTCTGCCTTATTAAAAAAAACAGACTAAATATGAAAGCAATACTTATTTTACAATTGCAAACATGAAGAGAATAGCACATAAACCGTAGAGGAAAAGAAAAATATACAAACAACAGTGATATAAAAGAGTACGTAAGTGCACTGGAGGATATTAAAATTTGACCAAGTTACAAAGGTAAAAGGCTTTAAAAGTGTCCAAGTAAGAATGATAGAAACTGTTTATCTAATAAAGTGTGGTATTGGTCTTGGCTACTTGTGGGGCCAAGGACATGGGATGGGTTGTGGGGAGCTGGTCTGGAGCAAGTGTAGAGTCAAGGTATGCCAAAAGCTCAAAATCTTGTGCTGATGTTGGCAGAGGTAAGATCACTCCACACTGCCATGAGCCCATGTGCTCCAATGCTGCACTTGTACCTTTGCCACCCGAAGGAGATCACATAGGCTGGCAGCCATGTTAAACTTCCTCTCCCCTTAAGAAGGTCATGTCCAGCAGCACCTGCAATTCCTCTTAATGCAAAAGAGGCACTCCCAGTCCCATCGTGCTGGTCAATGATGTACACTTACTCTCAAAGCCCCTACCTACCCACAAAGATTTACCTAACCTTTGTTGCCCCCAATAAATGAAATGTCTCACTGAAGCTGGCTGTAAAGTTTCTATTCTCCTTAATGTCACAGCTACTTACGGTCTCTCACTGCTGGCCATTCCAACCTCAGTTCCCCTCTGAGGGACACGTCAGATGTTACCAGGCAGGGAGGAAGAGCCTAAATAGAAATTACTGTTGTAACAAACCCAAGAGTGTGCACATCCCATAGTTTTAAGCAAAGGACACTTTGATTGTATTAGTGCTTTTTGTCCACCTTGTGACTTCCAGGCACAGAATTCAGATTAGGTTAGTTTCATAGATAGTACCTTAAACTACAGAGTTATCTCATTTTATCTTCAAGAGAAATTTAAATGATGCCAGAAAATATATTAACCTTCCATGTTACACCATAAAAGACATAAAGTTTCACCAGACCCTTTGTTATGTCTCTGAGGGCAGCCGATAAAATCCTATGTACTAGCCTGCACTTGGTATGGAGAAAGCAGAAACTGTGAATACCTATATGGACAGAAAAACAAATTCAGATGAGAGTAAAACAAAATTTTTACAATAGTCTTCAGAATTCAAACAGAGACTGAATGACTTGACAACACTCTAAAACCTTAAATATTTAGAAAAAATATGTTAATTCAACAACGGCAGTACAGTTAGAAGGTCATGCTTAAAACTTGAATGAATACACATGACACAAGGGAGCTTGATAATGTGTTTGCTCATGAGGCTATAATGATTCTTCAAGCTTCCTATGATTTACTTAACTGTTAGAGACATAAAAGTGAAAAAGGAGAAGAATTCATAATGAAAGGGGACACCCCTGGTCCTGTGGAGGCTTGATGCCCCAGTGTAGGGGAATGCTAGGGTGGTGAGAAGGGAATGGATGGCTAGATGGGGGGAGCACCCTCATAAAAGCAGGGGGAAGGGGGAATAGAATAGAAGTTTTGCAGAGAGAAAACTGAGAAGTGGGATAATATTTGAAATGTAAATAAATAAAATAACCAATAAAAAAGAAAAAAACTGCAGAAAAATTAAAACTGGAGTTTACTTCTATGACTAAAGTTTTCACTTTTTTCTAAGAAAATAAGATAACTTAATTTTACAATAAAAGAAATGCATTTAAACATTTTGTTTTCAAAATTTGTAGATTGCTAGAAGATGGAATAATCATGCCCATTGGCATGATTTACCAATATGATGTACTTCAACATAACTATAAGACTCATAATGAGGGTGACTCCATGTGCTTGCAAAACCATTAGTAACGTTTTACTTTTGTTCTTCAGTGTTCTAGTTACTGTTAACACATAATAAGAAAAGCATTCATAGAATATTTATCATCTATAACAAATGAAGATAGGGTTTAAAACTACATCTAGTATTTTCCATATACTCAATAAAGTATGTGTATCATTTCAAAGTAGTAAATATGACTACAATAAAATGTCCAAAAACATTGAGTCCTGTAGGAAACAGGAAACTCCTTAGATGATTTTGAGTAGCATGGTTTTGCTTATGAAAAAAAAATATGTTTCTGAACAAACCTTGCCCCATTTCTGTCCTATTAGGGAAAGAAATTAGAAGGCTAGTATAATACTTTTATGTACTTACAAATTTGGCTTCATATTTGAAGCCATCTTACCTATTTGAGAATATTTACCTAGAGCTGAGTTATATCTGAGTACAATAGCTTTATGTTAGGTACAAAGTGAGCTCCAACATGGCAGTGCCACTGACAATGTCCTACATGGCAATCTAAACTCAGATCAGGCTTAAACTGAGCGTTCCTCATAAACCTTGTGAAGCAGGGTTTCTGTTTGTCAGGAAAAGCCATTACTTCCTTTATTTACCTCCCACAGCCAACTCCTTCCGGCAAGAGCAAGTAGATCACCCAAACAAGCCAGTAACTGATCAAAGGCCCCACACTAGTACCCAGAGTGTTCTGACCCATAGCCACTTCCTGCTACTCTTAACTTCCTGGCCATTCCAGACTCATATGCTCAGAGAGATAGCCCCAGCAGTTTGAATTCCCCAATTAGACTTTGTTTTTAGTTGTGGAGTGATCAAGTTCAGTGGTTTCACTACACCCTGCTACTCATCAACCATGAATTCAAGAAGATTCAATATTTTGCATGTGTTTTAAGCCCAAAATTTAGCTGAGTGAACTTGGATGTATAATATTTACGCTTTGTTGTTCTAAGAAAATAACTGTGAAAAGCCACTGAAAAGTAGGTAGGTTTATTTTCTTTCACAGTTATGGGGGCAGGGTCATTCATGGAGGGAAAGGTATAGTGGTAAGACAGATAAAGCAGCCCTTCTTGCCTACATTTGGAGTCAAGAAACAGAATGGACAGAAAGTAAATTTGAGTCATAAAACCCCAAAGTCCACCCTTTCTTTCCTTCTTCTTCCAGAGAAGCTCTAACTCCTAAAGTTTAACCACTTCACAAAACAGTTGACACACTAGTGTTACCAGTTGGGGACTAAAGGCTCGGAACCGGCCATTCAACACTTAAAACATGTCATAATATTGGTTGTAAGATAAAGAGTAGAACGGTAAACATCTACGCCTCATCCTGACATTCTCTTATTAAGAATATTATCAAACATGGGAGTCACAAATCGAATTCAAAGTCAGGTCCAATAAGCCAACTAAAATCTTAATAAGCCAACCAGAAGAGTAAAATTAAAAGTGGAAAGTAGAAAAAGGATATTTATTCAATTCAGTGTGACCATATTGGGAAGAGGGACAAAGAGGTCTAGCAAAGGTGTCAAGTATGTCTTTGAGTCATTAAGTGATTTCAGTTGAAATAGAGTACCTGGATATGCTCTTCTAAGTAGTCCTGGTCACAGTGTGGTCCTACCCAGCACTGAGCTACCATTATTTCAGTTTCAGTCTCATCCTGCAAGCTTATCTGACAAGTCAGTAGGACTACTTGAAATATCTTTTCAGAAAACATGATACCCAGGTGGCTGGTATCATTTCTATCTCTCTGCGTGGAATTTCTGACAATAAGAGTGAGAGACATTTGTGTGTAATTACAATATTACCCTTTCTGCCATGCTGGAAACAGGACTTACCACTGAGCTGTATACCCTCGATGTCTTTTGTAGACGTAATGCTGGCTTTTATTGAGGAAGAACAATGGGTTCCAGGTGAAGGTTCTTTCAATTAAAGCAAGACATCATAAGATGCCAAGCTATATCAGAAAGTTTACAATAAGTATTTTGATACTCCATACCATTTTAAGACACAACTATATATTATTTCTTCTTATGATGTATGCTGGTTTGGAGAGATTGAGCAAAGAAGTATGTAATTAGACATCAACTCATTCATTTTTCAAAATCCAGGCAAAGAATACCAGCCATATGCAAACTGAAAGCTCAGCACCCAACTCTGATCATTTCACAGAACAATGCCTACTCATTTCTATCATATACCCTGGTCTTCAAACAAGATTTCAACCTTGAAGTCCATTTCTCTATGCTAGCCCTTGGCAATCTCATGTAGTCCCAGCTTCAATTATCAGCTCTGTGGGAATGACTCCCGTGGATAGCCAAATCATTCTTCCTTTGTGTTTATTTAAAATCCCAAGTTTCTTTGAAGATCCCTCCCTCCAGGCATGCCACTTTCTGAATCCTTTTGTTCTTGTCATCTACAGACCTTCTGGGTCACCTTGAGGACATTACTAATCCAGTCTGTCCCCATTCCCTCCCATGATTATCTTAGGTGGCATCATTGCCTGGTGTTACATTCCTTAATGATATTCACCTCCTGTTAATCCAATCTTGAAAGCAAGCAGATCCTTTGGAATATTTCTGAAGCTAATTCATATCAATTGTCTTTAATATTACTGAGAAGAGGGCCCATGTTTGAATCCATTCATACACTCTAAAAGACTCTCTGTTTTACAATATCTTAAGTTTGGATTGAAGTACTTTCCACTTAAATGTATCTATTATCTCTTTTTCTTTTCTTATCTTTCTGTGTGTACTGTAATGCTGTTTCTTCTCACCCCTTATCTTTATTGTCTTTCCATGCGCTGTAGCATTAATTTCTCAATCAAGCCTGTGCCTCCATTTAGTGTTTGTTTTAATTCCAGGACATTTATCCCATCATGTGTCAATTAATTTTGTTCTCTTTCATTTTGCAAGAATTGTATCAATCACAACAATATTATTTTGGTGCCCTCTTTTTTCAGTAACTTTCTTAGATTTAAAATTGGTTTGGAGAAATGTTTATGCCATGTTGCTATATACATGTCAATAATCATAAGGTAAGAGAAAACAATTTTCCAGCAGGTGAAATATGTATGCATGCTATATATATATATGTATATGTGTGTGTGTGTGTGTGTTTGTATATCTATTTCTATAATCTGTTTATGTATATGTAGATAGATGATAGATTGTGTGTGTTGCAATTTAGTTTTTGAGTAAACCTTGGTATATTGACATTATTATCACTATTTTTATGAAGTAAAATTTGTTTCTTCATGAATTCAATAGGAATGGGTGTTATGGTACCCATATTGGTATTATGCTCGCTAAACAATTTTGAAATTCAAAGATGAAAGAATTGATCTGGTGCCTTCTGTGGAAACAGAACTTAAATGAAAATCTGGTATACTTTATTTAGCCCAGAGTCTATCATAAAAAAGTACCTATGTTCATACATAGGATATTAAGAAATGGAAACAACTAAACAAGTCACACAATCAAGGAAAAAGTCTAATGTAAGCTTCTCCTCATTTATCAAAGTATAGCCATTTGACATAATGTGTTAATTCATATAAATAAGTACCAAAAGTTGTTATTTTTTGATTTCTGAGACTGTCTGACTAAAGTTTCTCAGATATTCTGAACAGGCTTTCATAGACCATACTATACAGTGAGGGAAAGCCATTGATTCGCTGAAGTTTCTGGTGGATTTATACCACCAAAAGGCAAAAGGTGTGATTTCCATTCGGCCTCAAACCCATTCTTATTTTATTTATTTAGGGTATTCAGTGTTCTCTTTTCTTCTAGGAGAGAGCTGGCTTTAGATTGTAAAAAGCCTAGCAGACATTCCCCTAGGTAGAGCCTGAAAAACTGTCTGTTGTTCTGCAAGGAACAATACAGAAAAGATATAACTTCAGCAACTGAGTTTAAGAAACCAGCTCAACTTCTGGATGCACAAAACAAAAAGTCATCTTAAGACTTCAGAATTCATCCCAATGATTAATCTTTTGTTTCACAATTTTAAATCATTTCAAATGTGAATACACCTGAATGAAAATAAGATCAAGGTTATATCAACTGAATACGGCTGAGAAACATGAGGTATGTATAGTCGCTGCTATATAATTATGTGGGAAATTAAGAGAAACATAAGAGTCGTCTAAACAAATGTATTCACTTGATAGTAGTTATAAAGAGGACAAATTCCAGAATACTGAAAATATCCTGGTTAGTGAGTCACCTTCCCAGAAAAATTGCTTATATTAATATCTTTGAAAGCAGTGGTTCTCAACCTTCCTAATGCTGAGACCACATAATGCAGTTCATCATGTTGTGGTGACCCCAACCATAAAATTATTTGCATTTCTACTTTATAACTGTAATTTTGCTACTGTTATGAATCATAATATAAATATCTGATATACATATGGTCTTACACAACCCTTATGAAAAAGTTGATTGATCTCCTCCAGTGAGGTCACAAGCCACAGGTTAAGAAGCACTGTTCTAAACGATCCAAGGCAGTACATTGTTTAGACTAGATTTACATTCTATAATGTTAGGCTTCATTGACATGGTTTTGTAAAGTTATATGACTCAGGAATAGGCTTAAGTATATTAAGACATCTGCTGTTGAAGGTTTATCTTTTTAATAGACGAAAAACAGAAGAGACAGATTTTTCTTCAGTTGCATGGTTTCTAAGAAATGTAAAATTATAAATAAATATGGAGGACATCAGTGCAAATGTATACACCTTGTGAGTTCAAAAATCATAAGTAGATATGCTTTAAAAACGTTAAATGTGTGCCAGGGAAAATGAATGAATAAGTGAGTAAAACGATAAAAGTCCCTACTAACATAACAACTTTTCATTTGCTCCAGAAAAGTTTTCAGCTGAGTACATAAACCATTTTGTTTGAACAAGAGATGAGAACTAAAGATACTTTGATAAACAGTCGGGAGAAGTGGAGTGGGGGGGATGTCACATCAGACAGGGCAGTATAGGTGATTGTTTCCTCTGGAGAGTTGTAGTCCTTATGTTATCACTGAAGTGAAACCTAGGTTTTAGGAAAATGTTAATATGTAGGTATGCATAACCCGCATCCAATCAGCAAAAAGGCCCAGTGCATGAGTGTGTGAGATGAATTATATTGATGCCTGTTATAAATCCCTAACATAGCTCAGGAGATCAATTAAGATGTTCAAGCAGCTACAAAAAGGATGATTGAGGCAAATGGTAACATCAGGATGACCATATGGTATGGGGAAACTAGAACTGCCTGGATGTAAAATGAGAGCCATCGGAATTCCAGCTACAGTCTAACTATACAGCAAAGAGAGCAGAAAGAGGCAGCCAAGGAAAATGCTACATAAAGAATAGCCTGTGCAGTGATACAGACAAATGCTGGTGTTTCCAAGTCAATTAACAGGTGGTAGAGACAGGGCAGATCATCAGTGCTTGATCTTGCTTTCTCCCCAGGTCCTGGAGCTTGACAGCTCACTAAAGGGTCAGTTATTGGTCAGAGCCACAACTGCGATTTTTTTTTTTTTTAAGTAATGGGAGATGCTGAGGAAAAGACTATTCCTTAAATGAGACCATCAAAAATTTTATTTCCTGTGCTTTATTCAGGAACAGAGCATGTTAATTGTATCACTCTCTGTATGATCCCAGACAATTCCTCTTAAGGCTGCCCAGTAGGCTGTTCAGCTACAAGCCATCATCACCCCAGGAAACAATGGCCTTTGGAAAATTTAGCTCACCTAGAAATGCATTATCAGGTGATAACAGCCTTGCTAGCTCATATCACCCCAGTAAGTTGTAAAAAGCTTTCCTCGTGGAGGTTTTCTTCAGACTGCTGCTCTGTGATAGGCAATTTAGCCTAACTTTTCACAGCAGTGCTAAATCCATACTCACTAATGATTCTGTCATATGGTGAAAGGAATACACTGAAAATCTTCATCAATTAAGGATATTGAAACAGAAGAGCTTAACCCAGCCCTTTAGCTAAAACACTGCCTTTGTCAGGTACACTGATCTTTCCATTCATAAATAAAAAAACCAATAACAAAGCTGGCTGTTAAACAGAGACCTGAACTAGAGAACATTCCATGACAAGAAACAGAGATCTTTAGCCAGCACTGATTCTGTAAAGCTTCATCCTTATGACGAAACTGAAGTTTCAAAGCAAGGTTTGGGAAGTTGTATTTAGGTGAAATTAGGCAAATTAAGTGTTGACTTTAGCTTCTTAATCTTCACAATTCAGATATAATTCAATCCTTTATAAGTTGGTATAACAGATATTTTTCACTGCTGTGACCAAAAATACTTTCTTCTGCTCACTTTTCCAAGGGCTCTGGCCCATGGTTGTGAAAAAAGGCATGGCAAAGCAGCTCATCTCATCTCTAGAAGGGTCTGTTATGAAAACTCCCCATGCCATGCTCATTAAGACAAAATTTTTGTCAAATGAGGCAATAATTTTTCCCCAAGTACACTGCTTGTGAAAATTCATACCTTGTAGAATTTACCAAGTACTTTCTGTGCCCTAGTCCCCAAAGCAAGCAAAATAAATTATAGTTTACACTGATTTTAAGATACAGAGTAGACAATTTATGGAGTGAATTGTCGCTACCCAAATTTTGTGTACAATGAGAGTTACAGGAGATGGTTAGAGGAATAAGGCCCCATTTCTCCAGCAATGTTAAGGTCAACTTCTGCATATACAGGGACAGTACTAGGGGTCCAGTCTTGATGAGATAAGTCTGAATAATGTGAGTAGAATATAGATTCTCAAGAGAATCTATGAAAATACACTCTTACTGCTGTTATGTTTGTCATTGCTACAGAATTATAGGCATGGTACTGCAAAAATATTCTTTATTCTTTTTATGTGGTTTTGGGAACTAATATATGGTCATGATTTCTGGCTATAGAATACTTGGTTTATGAAAAAGGAGGTGGTTAGAAGAGTCATTTCTTCTTTGTGTCATGCTATTTTGATAAGAAGGAGGTAGGAATATTCATTTGCTCTGCTAGTCCATGAGGTCTCCATAGTAGTAATTTTATTGGAGTGGGGAGGGTCCCTGCCCTTCTCTATCCCACTTAGCTTCTGAGTAAACAACCTAGAGACATCGAATTTGTAGTAACAAACTTCTGGCACTATGCTGGGCAGGTTCTAAGCTATTCTAATCTGACTAGTCTAGTAATGACCAGATAAATGTTTGTTACTTGTCAACTGAGTCTTGCTCTGTTCCTTGTGTGCGCTCAGGGTGAGCTTCTGTTAGCCATGTGCTCATGGTCCATCCTCATGGTCATTCAGACTTCATGGCAACCTCCTTTCTTTCTCCTTTGTCCTTCTCACAGTCCCTATCTAAGATCCCCTCATTCGATCCAAAGTTTTACCTTTCTATATCCCCTGCCCAGTTTCAGGCTCTAGAGTTTTATTTACTAATCAGAGTGTTTGGGGGTCGGGGGCATTCCTTACAGCACAGACTCAGTAGCTGAATATACAGCAAACAATAGCAACCCCAACAGCTCTGTTAATTTACATGTTGATTAGAGAAATACCCCCTTTTGTATTGTGTAATCATGCATTAAAATAAAGCACAAGTTGTATGTCATATACTATCATACCATTATGTATTACGATCAATGTTACGTTTCAGAAAATGTAAAGGAACTATGTAGAAGACACACTGCTGGGAAAGAAAGGCTCCTTAGCAGCTGTCTGACAGACTACTTCCATTCTCTACTGCTTATTACCAAATAGGTGAAAGACCTTCTGAAAATGATTTTTTTAATTCATTAATATCAAACTCCAATGTCTTTTTTTGTGAAGAAAATAAAAGATCCTTTGGCTTGTTATACAGTGAACTAATTTAGCAATTATACAGCAAAATATTAATTATACCAAGCTAGTACTCATTAAAACAATTGGTATCTAAAAATTACAACTGTACAAATAACAAAAATGATTAAATTTTAGAAAAACATTTTAAATATACATATCTTTAGAGTTAGTTACACATAGAGTATTTTAAAACCTCCCTATATCAATAAATTTTGTTTACTATAGCATTAGAAAGATTCAAGCAGCTTACAATATTTAAGGTGAAATAATCAAAAGTAGAAGTGAGGAAAACTCATTGTGGAAGGTAATTCACAGCACCCTGTGATCAGCATAGCCATTTTAATTTTTCTGATGCCATCTCTTTTGGTGTGAATTCCCAGTGTCCCAGAGAAATTCTGACTGCAGAGGGATCTACATTCTCTCTTTGAGTAGTGCTTCTGAGTTATTTGAAAATATATGCTTGTTGGGCATCAATGGGGGGAGGGGCCCTTGGTCCAGTGAAGGCTCAATGCCCCAGTGTAGGGGAATTTAAGGGTGGGAGGCAGGAGTAGGTAGGTGGGTGGGTGAAGGAACACCTTCATAGAAGCCTGGGCAGGAGGATGGGATAGGAGGTTTCAGGGTGGTGGTGGGGGGAACCAGGAAACAGGATAACATTTAAAATGTAAATAAAGAAAATATTTAATACAAAATTTTAAAAAAGGAAAAAATGTATGCTAATGATAGAATTGTCACTAAGACATATATAAACCTATAAACATACTCTGTTGAAAGTGTTTTAGATTTAATTTTATGTGTCTGAATGTATTAGTATCACACATGTGCATGGGGCCATGGAGGTTAGAGAAAGTATCAGATTCCCTAGCATGGAAGTTGCATACAAATGGCTTTGAAACAACACACAGGTACTAGGAACTAAACGTGAATCCTCTGTAAAACAGCAAGAGGTCTTGATTGGTGAGCCATCTCTCCAGCTCCCATGAATAAATGCTTATCAATTACATGATACTCTGAATTAAAATATGTAACAATCAGAAAGGGGGATTATGACACTATTATTTGTAAAAATAATATGTTGAAAGTTTAGACAAAGTACAGCAGTATAATGTATTAAAATTTGCTCTTTGGAAAGTCTATACATACACATGCTGAATTTTGCCTATTTTTAATCCCTAGTAACACAGCTCATCCTCCTCTCCATCCTAAAACCTTTCACCTTCAAAATAAGCCCCCTCCTATTTAGATGTCTTCTATCTAAGCATTGAAGATAATTAAGAGTTACTTGTTTGAGCTTAAGTGGGGTCATTTATAGGCAAATTACCAATGGTTACATCACTACAAAAGATGACTTTCCTCCCCCCAGCATCCATTAATTTCTCAATGTCCTTTAATTTTGTCTAGGTACTGTAACCAGTAACCAGAGCTGCAGTGCATTCATGCATGTTGCAGACCACACTGGCCCACATTGGGTGCCAAAAATGCTGTGGCCCGAGCTGCCCCACCCTTGGGGACCAAAATGTTGGGGATCACTCTATCAGTGTTGGAACCTGCACTGCCAAAAGCCTTGGGGGCTAAACTGTTAGAGCCTGCACTGCCCCAAGCTGCTCTAGTCTTCGGGTCGGGGTTCAGCAAGAGAGAGTGTGAGGATGGACATGAAGAATGGAGACCAGTCAGAGTGTGATTCAATCCCGTTTATTCTTCAGTCTCTCTTCTTCTCTCCAAGTTCCTAGTTCCAAGTCCCTAGTTTCTAGCACCAAGTCTCAGATCCTAATCCTAGTTCCAGTTGCTAGTCTCTTTCCCAGTTACAAGTACTTTCTCCAAGTGCTAAGTGCCTAACTACCTAATAATCATTCTTCTGAGTTCTCTAGTCCAAGTGTCTTCTTCCTCAATGCCTAATTCCTACTGATTTCTTCTGTCTGCCTCTCACCTTTTATATGTCTCACTTCTAAGCCACACCTTTTAGTCATGCCCTTAAATCATGCCCTTGGGTCTTGTCTCTAAATCAGATCTCTAAGTCACACCCTTAAGTCATACACCTTTAAGTCTCACACACCCAAGGGAAAATCCTGGGTATCTGAATCAAGATGTTATCAGAGTGTGCTCAGCTGCTGTAGGCTATTGTAATCAAGTCTCTTATCAGGGTATAAGGCTCAAGATGGCTGCAAGGATGATAGCCTCTTTCTGTAGGCTCCCCACACTTGCATACAGTGGCCATGTCATGCCTGGGGAACACTGTTTTATAGTGCTATGTCCCAATCTCTGACACTTGTATTCTATCAAGCCCTCCTCTGGATATTTCCTGATCCAAGGAGGAGGTGGTATGCATATCTCATTCAGGGTTTAACAATCCATAGTCACTTATTATCTGTACTTTGACCCACTGTGATTCTCTATATTAGCCCACTGCAAACGAGAAACTTCTCTGAAGGTTGAGAGCTGCACCACTGTATGTGCATAAGCCTTCAGATGGGAATTGGAGGTTATGTCTACTTAGTGAAACAAGAGGAGAAGGCTCTTCCCTATGACCCATTACATCCTCAGCCATGTGCTCTTTGTCAGGTTTACAGTACAAAACAAGAGTTCCCTCCCATTGAAAAAGCCTAAAATCTAATAAGAAAGTTGCTGGTTATCCCAATACCAGCAGCCATACCATAATGCACCAATGGGCATACCTTGTCAGTCAATTTAGTCAAGATCAGGGTATCTCATAGGGTCCTCAGCTGGACAGAAAGGACCATTGATGACATTTTTCCCCAACCAGTTTGTATAGCTCCTTCTCACACAATGAAAGCTTTTCAAAAGGGAGGAAACTCCCAGCTCAAATATAGCTTGATTTCTCAATGTGACCCATGGGTATGGTGTGTTTAGCAACAGGGTCTTATGATCTTAACCTAGTGGGAAAATCAAAGGATTGGGAAGAGTCTTCTAATGTTTTGGTGGCCTCTGGGACTTCCTTGACCAATAGTTACTAGATATTCATCATTTTTTTATAACCTAGGGTTCTGTGATGAGAATTACTCACCCATACAGAGTACCTTTGTTCAAACATTCCTAAATGGATTTTTACAGAATTACAAAATAGTAGGTTTCAACGATGCTTTTTCATATGTTTAGGATAATCCTTTCCCCATACTTTCTCCTTCCCTTATTCTCTCACCATCATCTCCACATAAGTATTTCTGACACTAATATTCCCTGACCTGTTCTACTTTTGTATTAAATGTATTCTGTTGGCACACATTCCTTAAGGACTCTTCTTACCTTTCCTTCTAATGACCCCATTTTAGCTCCTGGCCTTCATAGACACTCAAGTTTAAACACACTAATCTAAGAATTCAAAGCTAGGATCAATGTATGAGACAGAAAATGTAAAATTTATCTGGCTGAGCCAAGCTGATCTCATTCAATATATTTTTTCAGTTCCATAATTTTATATTTTTGTCATGTATGTACTTACATTTCATTATTCTTCATCAGTTGTTGGGTAAACAATCTCCTCGTTGCACTCTTTGTCAATTGTGACTAGAGCAGTTATCAAGAGTGTACAAAAATCTCTGTATGGTAGAGTTTACATATTTAAAGAGATAAGTCATCTGAATTTTGACTTATGAATAATACATTGTATCAATCAAACTAGTATTTCCAATGCCCCCAAGAGTTTCTTCAAATTTCTTTGAATTTCATCTCTTTCCTTATATATGCTATATTCTGTCAATATTGATCATTTTCCAAGACTTAATAAAGTAAGAAAGATGCATTAAATTTTCTCCACTTTTCCTGGATAAGTTTAGCCATCATGATTAGAATTATTCAAAGTTATGCTAATAAAGATTTTTCAGATTCATATCTCATTGTCTAGATGTACTACAAATATTTTTATCTGTGTGCCAGTTGTTGAAAGCTTGGGGTGCTTCCACTTTCAGTCATTTTCAAGTATGGGAATTTGGCTTGGGTTGTGGGTTGTAGCCCTTGTTAAGTCAGATTCAAGAAAGCCATGGTTGGATGGCTGTGGAAGGCACATGTTTTACTTTTCACAAACTATCAAATTGTTTTTCAAAGGATTTGTAACATGACATATTCTCATCAAAAGTATATGAAATTATAGTTATTTCATAACCTCTTTATACTTTATGTAGTGAAAGTATTTAATTTAGCCATCAAAGATATGCATATTTACATCTTGTGATTTATATTTGCATTCCTTTGATGACTTTTCAAGAATCTCTTTATATGTGTGTTGAATGTTGACAAATATTTTTTCTAGTATCTATGAGAACATTTGTTTTATTTTTTTTATGATACTTTTCATGATAGAAAAGAATAGAAACACTTGAAGCCTTCCTTTTGAAATACAGATTTAAGCTTTTGGTTGGAAAATATCTTGCTTGGTTCCAACCTTAAACTTGTTTTTTTGTTTGTTTGTTTTTTGTTTTCTAAAATCTAAGTAGTGGTGTATTTTTTTTAAATTGTTTATATTTTTAATTTTAATATTTTTGAGAATTTCATGATTTACATCTTTTAATTAATTTATGGCTCTACTGCTACTGGAATCAGTTAGTGTTACTTCTATGTACATATGCTTAGTGCTGACTTTGGGACTGAATAATCAACTAGGCCCTGGAGAAAATTGGTTCTGCCCTCACTTTGTAGCCATTGATTGCCTTTAGCATCAAACTTCTTTGATGAGCACTGTCTTTGTTACTTTTACATTTCTATGATAAGACACCAAGACGAAAGGAACTATAGAAGAAATAGATTATTTGGACCTTAGAGTTTTAAAGAGTGAGTCCATGACAATAGTGGTAAGGAATATGTATTAGACAGGTAGGCATGATTCTGGGGAAGTAGCTGGGAGACAATGTCTTTTCAACAAACAAGGTGCAGAGAGAGCTAGCTGTGAATGCAAAGGAGTACCAAAGTATAAAAGACCAACCTCAGTGACAAATATCCTTCACTATAGGCACGGCTCCCAATCTTTCCAAACAGTTCCACCAACTGGGAACCACATACTCAAACATTATGGTACTAAAAGTTCCATTCATATTCAAACCTACTAAAGTGGTAAAAGTTACATTTATCTGGGTAAAAAAGGATGAGTTTTAGAATACGACTAGAACTAAAATTACAGAGGTTTAGGAGTATCATGTTAGTAGGTTCTACTCTAGAGCTTATGACTTCTCCAACCATGAAAATTGTCTAGGTTTACAGTCCCAGACATGAGTTCCCTGTAGTAAAGTTCTAACCACACAGCTGTTGGTTTCCTCTGGGATAAAAGTGCATCTATACCACCATGGGGGATATCTTGCTTTATTGGTCTTGTGGTTTGTATGGCTTACAGCAAGATAAGACTGCTGACTGTTTTTCACCCTTGGCAGGCAACTTTCATAGTAACTCCTTCAATACATAAAATCTAGTTTTCAGGTAGGAGGCTTCTGAGTCAGTTCCAACTTGACTCTTCTAAACATTGTGTTCACATATTGTGTTGTCTTCAGCATTAGACCCTTATTTTTAAGTTCTGGGAGGCAACCAAACAATAAAATTTTGACTAGACTGATGTTCTTATGTAAATCTTGTGCAGGTGACGTGTGCAACTGTTATGGCAACATTTCACAGATTTCCTACCAATTTCCTCACTCTTGTATTCTCTCCCCCCAATTCTACAGTTAATACCCTCTTCGATATTATGTGTTCATGGAGCATTCAATTCCATATATATTAAATATATTATGTATTTATTACGTATATTATAATATTGTGTGTTATATCTCACTGTCAGAGAGTAAAATAATTATAGTTATCACTTCTTTTAGAAGAAAAATGAACAATTTCAGACTAACTGCCCTAGCCAAACTGATATTTTAGATGGCCATCCCATTTCTCATTTTAATTTTCTATTTTTCCAAGGACAATTCCCTGGAAACAAGGAAATAAACACCCCAAAATATGTGGCATTCATGGTAAGTTAGCAAGGAATTTATCATATGTTTCTGTCATTCTGTATCTTACAAAGAGACTTACCACTGTACATGTGTATTAGCTTAATTACTTCACTTTAAAGATGCTAAACCTAGAGATACCCAGATGTAAATTCATTCCTGAATGTCTACATTCATGGATTCATTCACCCTAAAGCACTAAAATTGCTGAAAGCATACCTCAGGAAAGCAGGCACTCTCTGATATCTATTAGGCTGAATAACAATGCTGAATTTCCTCGAATAAATAGTCAAAAGATTTATTTAAAAAAACATGTGTATGGCTTACATATATGAATGTATCTGTGATGCTCAGGGCCATCAAAAGCTCAACTTCTTGTTTGAAGGTTAATTTTAATAAGGCCCTGTGGGTTCTTGGCCCCATGTCAATTTGCATGGCTGAATAAATCTTCCGATACAAATCTCCTGATAAACATTTCAGGGTTTCCCAGCCTGTATAGTCACAATAATTAACCTAAAGTTTCCGTTGTCACATAATTCTATATTATCTAAGGGGACAGGAAAACATCTGGACCCTATCATCTATAAAATAACTTTTCATTTGATGAGGTTTCTATTGTTTTCCTTAGACTATTTCTCCTTCAGATTAAGCAATGTCAATTTTTTTTATGCATGGTCCCCATTTTCGAGAACTTTATGCATGTTCATTTCATCATAATGCTTGATCCCATTTACTGACTGCTGTCGAGCTCCCTGTTGCTCTGGGTTACCTATGTCCATGTAAATGTGTCAAGCCTGCACCCCTAAAGCTCCACGTGCTCTGAACTTCTCTGTGTCTGTTTTCAAGAGTACACTTCCATTTGTAATTTCACAAGAATGACTCTCACCTTTCCTTTTCTTAATAGAACTATCTTAATTTCTAAAATACTAGAAGATTAAAATCAACTTAATTTTCAAACAGAAGATTTTTAAAAACAGAATAAGCATTATACAAAATGTTTCTATGACATATTAGGGTGAAGCAAGTGTTGAATTATTGGTGAATGAGTACATTCTCTGTATAAGGAAAGATTTAAGTTTAACAGTTGAGATCTACTGGTAAGAAGAAGAATGGAGAAATAAGTTGCTTCAAAATAGACATGAAGTAGATGCAACGATAGAACAGGTTTCCACAATAAATAAAAAATTCTAAATGACTTCTCATTCGACTTCAGTTGTGCTAAAATATGCAAAAGTTGCAGAGAATTGAGGTTATTATTTCCACAATGAAGGCCAAAAACATACATTTTGCCTGAAACGTATAAATAATTGTGGCAAAGGTTTTATGAAAACATCTGGCTCAGAAATCTATTTCAGTTCAATTTGAAGGCACAGCCTGAAGTAAGATTCAGTGTCAACAGGGTTAATACTTCTAAAAAATTCCAATATTAATATTTGCATCATTACAGCTTCTAGGATGCCATAACCAGAAAAAGAAAAAAATTCAACAATGTAAGAATGTTTAGACTTTAAAAATCATAAAAACCTGGTGTTACTATCATAATGACCACTTTATGAAGCAAAGAAGATAAAACAAAAACATCCTGCATCTAATGTAACTGTTGCAACATCAACCCAGACTTTTAACTCTAAGTTGGTAATTTTAATTGTATAGTTATAATTTTGTTACTCTATTTTACCTTTGTTGTTCCCCCACTTTTATATTCTGTATTTTCACTAAGAAAATAGATTCAATACGATAAATTATGAAAACAATTCTTTCTAAATCACAGTGCTATGAGGTATCATTTTACAATTGAACACTTGTTTCTTCCTTTCAGAAGTGGGAATTTCTGAGAAAAAATGTAAAGGTTTTCAATGTATTAATTTATCAAAATAATTACGTTAGCTTATTAATTATTTGACTTAGTATAGTACATATTATTTAGATTCTAATTCTAAAGCTCATATTTATAAAAGATTCATAGATTTTTTATTGGGCATAATCAATCAGTGAGTTTCTTGAGAGCAAGATCTATACATGCTTCACTTCTGTATTTCTCAAATCTGTCTTTATATCAGTAACACTTGACAAAAGTACGAGGATTTTATAGATATGATCATAAAATACAGATATGGCAAGGGCTAGCTTTTCCATTATAAGATGTAAAGAATATTTGCATTAGAATTTAAATCTAAACGTAGTAATTGGGCATAAGAACGATCCCCGATATTCATGTAAAGCCTGTTATATAAGACCTTATTTTCTTTTTTCAGCATGGTGCCTACTGTTTTTTCCAGTCTAATTTAAACATAGTCTGATGGCCGTGGCTTTCACTGTTTTAAAGTACAAATAATCGATTTCTAATGTTGCACAACTATAACAAAAGTTTAATGAGAATGTCTGTCAACAGAGACCCAGAAATATCCAGCTACACAGAGAACTCAACTCCATAAGAAGACAGTCACTTTCAGCTCCTTTGCATTTCCTTCCTTACCTGTTCTCTTTCCTTTGCCGTTGCATTTAAGAGCTTCTTTAAAACTCACTCAAAACAATCAGACTCAGCAGAACACATATTGCAACCTGTTTGCATTCTCAAGCACACAGTTTCTAGATCTTAGAAAACAAACCAAACTAAAACAATACTTTTAAAAGGTCTGTATCCGTTTTGCTTGGGATGCAACAAATAGGGGGAAGAATTGCAAACTGGATGAGGTTAGGAATTCCACAGGAAGACCAACAGAGTCAGCTAACCTTGAACCCTTGGGGCTCGCAGAGAATGAACCTACAACCAAAGAGTATACACAGACTGGATCTAGGTCTCCCCACACATATGTAGCAGATGTACAAATTGACCTTCATGTGAGTCCTGAAGAACTGGAAGGAGGCTATCCACAAAGCTGTTGCCTGTCTGTGGGATATGTTCTAGCCCGCAGAGACTTAAAGTGCCAGGGTGGGGGATACCCAGGGTCCCCCATTTGTTCAGAAGAGAAGGGAAGGGGATATGGAGGGAAAGATTGTGAAAGAAGTTGGCCTGGAGGGGAGCAGTGAGTGGAATGTAAAGTGAATAATTTTTTAAAAATTAAATTAAATTTTAAAAAAAGTTAAAAGGACAATCCTAAGCAGTAAAAAAACTGTAAAAATTAAGTCTATAATTTGCCTTCATCTCTAAGAGAATGGGACTCTGCAGAACAGCATTATCAAGACCTACCAACAGAATGCTTCTGGTACATTTAAAATCATCAAAAGTGCCACCACTATCCAGTGGCTGTCATGTCACATTTTAAAATGGGCTCAAAGTCTCAAACCAGCTCTCATTGGAACTCTGGTATTATAGAAATCTCCGAAAGTGTTTGTATTTTCGCTGAACTAAGATATAGATACCACTCTACACAGTCCTAGTGACAGGATGATGCAAATTTGAATTTGAACAAGTACTCATAAAACCAGCTTAACTCTTGGATGGAAAAGGCTTAAAAGCAGTGATGATAATACTGAACTTTGCAGAATAAACAAAACAAAATGTGTCAATGAAGGAAATAAATTTAAAGACATTATACCTTTCTCTGGTGTTTGTTTACTTTAGGACCCTCTTTAACAAAAGGAAAGGTTAAGACCGAAGAAAGGCAGAAGCTGTAATAAAAGTTCTTAAGAGTCTACTTTCATGTGTCATTTGTTTGGCAAGTAATGAATTGGTCAACAGTCATTCCAGTCATTCCTTTCTCTATAGTATGTTATAGCTATATCACAATCTCTTAAGTTACTGAAACTCTTCCCATATATTTTTGAAGATATAAACTTCTGTCCAATCTACAAGGTATTTTTCTTTAACCAAAGACATATTTGCATCTATCTTTGCTATAGATTTACTACCTCTCTCACAGGCATAAACAGATTAAAAGTACAGAAGCAATGCAGTTTGTCCTATTGATTTATAAGTATGGGTATAGTGGTGAGTTTTGGCTGTACAGCTTTGTGTTCCCGCGGGCGGGGGAGGTGGGGGTGTTCACACGCTCCGAACCTCCCGCCAGAAACTCTTTGGATTGGTTAAGAAAAGGCACACACACATTAGCTTACTTTTGAAATGCCTTGGCTGATTCAATGACTGGGCACTCTTAAAACTTTACCCTGCTACCCCAGGCCCAATCAGGAAATGGCCAGTGGCCACTCACCCAAATTCGCACATGGCTGGTTGTTGCCTTTCTCTCCTGCAACTCCGTCCCATCCTTCTTTCCCGAGTCATGGTGATTCTCCTCTGTTCCTCTCTAGTCCGAACCCACACAACTCTAAGGCTCCTGCCCTGTGTCAACAACCATTTGCCGCTGGCATCTTTATCGATGGATCAAAACCCAGTAAGGGACAAGGACATTTAGCGTTTGGACATACAGATTACCGATTGAATCAAAACATTAGAACCAATTCAGACTATGGGGTACACAGACCCCATAGAAAATGAATGGATGCTGGGGAAGCCTAGAAGACACCCTATGAGTTACCAGTGATCTAGAAACCTAGTTTGCCCCATAAGAGGGTGCTGAGTTCTTCAACAATTAGAATTAACATAGTGAATCATCCTCTTCTAGAATTTTTAGAAAGAAGTACTGCTGAAAGATATAAGTCCATGAGTCTAGAAACAAAGGATGCCGCATAGGCAAATAGTTTTCTTATAACGAAAAGGTCTTACTTACAAGTTTGTGTTCAGCTTTGAGAAAAAAAAAAATTCCCACGTGAAAATATGGATCTGCAAAGGATGCAGTCCATGATCTTTGGCCACAATAACTCACCCAACTGTGAACATCACTTCAGCTGGGAAGTTAAATTAACCATTGTATTTGGAGATATTTTCTTTTTCAAATTATTGGTTTGTTTAAAGAAAAGAAAATGGTTTGAGGAATAATAAACATTAAAGACCTTTGAGAAAGAAACCCACTACTGTATAAACAACCACTCATATTATGTACAAGTGGATGGATGCGTGCATCACATACACATGATATACATACATAAAAGAGAGTTTAAAGGGATGTCTCTGTAACAGAGTCTTTACACTCTACACACCATTAACTATCAGTTACAAACAACATGCCAGGAATGGGTTACCTCTTTTGGAGTTGTTGGCAAGTAGTGTCTAACATTTATATCAATTAATTTTTTACCATGGGTTATTGATAAGCATATATAATCACACATGGTAAGTAAATAGCTATACTCCAAAAAACTCATGAAAATGAATAATTTTCCATCCCTTTTTTTAATATGAAGTCATAAAATGAGGATTAAAAGAAATACTAGTGCCACAACTTAATTGGAATGAATGAAAGTAGATTACCATTTATTCTACATAATATGCATTGCTTTTTCATTCAGTTATCAAGATTTTATTCACAATAAGGCCATACACTATTTTGGCTTTTTGTTAGTAAGCCAAAGAAATTCCCGGCTTTCTTAGCGCATGCAATTTAGAAAACTAATCAAAAAAAGTTTTATTTATTAATGCAAATTATTCTGAAACTAAATAATATTTAGTTCTGAAGCTAAGTTAAAAAATGATTCTTCATCTACTAGCATACTGTATGCATTTTTGACTGTATCATGCTTTGTTTTGAATAACAACAAATATCTTAGCTTTTATTGAGAACCGGTGGCCTGTCATTTACTTTTTACTCTGTACTGTATCCAGATAGATGTAGGTTACAGGTTGTAGTCCTCTCTCTTCTCTCCTGTAGTTCTTTCCTGTTCAGTGCTCTGCTTGTCTTTATTCTCTTTACACACATTGAAATTTAGAAACAAGTCTGACCTAAATACTGCAGAAGTTTCTTTAGTGAGACCTGCTTTCATGAGCCATCTATAAATGAATCTCTTCACCTAATGTGCCTTTACATCTACTCTTAGTTATGATCAAAATGCCTTTAATCCGTTTTGCGAATTCTCCCAATAAGTTCTGACTATTATCTTTATCATGTGTGCAAACAAAAGAAGCACTAAGCTTATTTTTAATGATGAAAGGTTAATGCTTCACCTTAGCCACCCACATGCACCATAAGTAGTACATCTCTTGGATGGAGGTTTTTAGCTACTTGAAATCAAATTATTTTTAAAACGTATGCATCAAAATTTAAATTAGATGAATCTGACATCTGGCCCATTTTATAAAGCACTGAAGCAGAGCTGGAAACTTAGTATTCCAGAAACCTGTCTTTGATTTTCATGAAGACTTCTGCATCATCCATTTAAACCTTGCTTAGTGGAGCATCCCTTCAAATGCCACCTCTGAAGGAGTCATTTTTACCAGGAACTTTTGGAGAGAAGAGTGAAATCGCATCTCATTCCTCACTGTGGGCAAGTATCAAAGTGCCTCGTATTCTGAATATTTAAAAGTACCAATTTATTAAACCACTTATTCCACACATGGGACAGGATTCAGATTGTCACAGAATTAGAGCAATTATTTCAGAAATTTTGTGAGACTGCGAGTTCTAACTTTCTGGCCGTGGAAATCACGTCAGTCCTGTAATCATGGCATGTGCCTGATTCATACCTTAAGTTAAGGGAAAATAGTATTATGATTAAGTGATCTGCCACTTTACAGAAATGCCCCTTAAGGTGTAAAGAGATTCAGATTCACAATATTTTAGGTTGACATGGAATAAATATCTTTTTGCTTTTATTTTTGAATTCGATTGTACGTAAACATGTACTTGTGTGTTAAGGGGTGGGAACACATGTAAGTGAAGGATAAATTCTAATCTCAGCTGTTTCCCCAGTCCTTCTATACATTGGCTTTGAGGAAATGTCTCTGACTGAACTCACAACTCACTGATCCTGCTACATTGATCTTGCTGATCTCCTATCACAGGTCTTTTAGGTGTGTATACTGCTATCTTACCTTCTTAAATGAATGCTAGGGATGTGAACCCGAGCCACTCTGTTTATGCAGCAATCATTTTACAGTCAGAGCTATTTTCTTGTCTTCTCAAGCCCTAGACGAAATACTTCTCATAGGATGATTTTTTTTTTCACAAAGAAATAGCCTGAGCAAACCAATTTCTTGTTAGCAATGCTGCTTTTACCCCGTCTGACGTCTAACCTCATGCCCTATCCTGATGGCAAGGATAATTTTAAGGAATGAGAATTATAAAATATTTCTTGCAAGATTTTTCCTATTGCAATTGATAAATCAACTGGGGCACATTCCAACAGAACGTTCCTTCTTCTCTGATTAAACAAATGGCCATGGATCTGATGTGGACCGGGCAGTCCAGTCAGAAAGTCATGCAGGGTGCAGCAAGCAGGTTTGGCTTGGCTTTACTTTCTTCCTCATTTCGGCTTTCTAGTCACCCAATATTTGTTCATCAGTACTGTGGCTTGACTTTCCAGACCTTCTAGCAATTTTTTTTTTTAATGCTGTGCTTTTAAAAGTAGAAACTCTCATTAATGCACAACCACTAGAAGTAGGAGAAGTCTTCTCCAGCAGATCTCCAGTGAGCAAGTGCTCTCAGTAAGTGGATCTTCAGATGATGGTGAGCAGAAAGTAGTGCTTTTCAGCTGCCCAGGTTTCCAAAGCCTGAGAAACCCACCACTAACAACTCCTTTACGCTTACATCTAGCAAGCCATCCAGGAGCTGCTCATTTGTGTTTTTGAACGCCACCTGTTGAAAATAAAGATCTTGTGACATTTGAAAGTTAGGTTGATCCTGATTTAACTGCACACAGCAGTTTAACTACACAGTGCTTAGCAATTACTTTTATTAGGTACTCCACCCAATGACCACATGATGTCAGAAACTTCATCCTTTTCCTGTCTCTATTGCTCTCTGATTCTCATAATCTTTCTGTTTCTATCTCTTTCTCCAGCACAGAAACATGCACACACACACACACACACACACACAAAACAGACCACATAAACACACACACACACACACACACACACACACACACACATCAGCAAAATCATCTTAGCCAAACTTTACATGCACTAAAAAATGTTCCATGTAGCACAAATAGCAAGTATTTTAAAGGACAGATATTGTTGCTGTAACAAACACAAGCATCAGAGACCTGGACAAGTACATGTTTCCCTAATTAGAGATTTGGTTTAGAAACATCCACTTACACGGGGAGTTGGGAGGCTTTTTCTCCTGGCTCTGTGGCTTGTAGTTACTCTTGGAACCTTTGCCAACCCCCGCTTCTTCACTGGTTAAAATGAGGCAACTGGATGACTTCCACGGTGTCCACTGGGAATATCATTACACAGTTTTGTTTTCTTCCAAGAGTGCATGTAAGGAAGGAAAAGTGACAGATCAGTAAGGAGACATAATTTGCTCGTCCCTAAATGTGGTATCCTTCCCGGAGCTCATACTCTTTGGAGTTGAGTCTCCGAGGGAGTGGTTGGATGCATATTTCTGTAAATTCTACTTCTTGTACTTCAGACACAGGGCTCACTGAAAAGTTAACTTCGTTAAATTTTTTTTTTTTTTTTTTAAGTTCTTCAAGATTGATTTCTTCCTGTTATTGTTGGATATTTGCTTTCTCTGGTCATTTGGTAAATAAATCGCTCTGAAGGGGAAATAAACAGTGTTTTGTTTTTGTGCTACAAGGTTTATGTGTTAAGTTGCAGCCACAACATGTACTAACAGCTCCAGTGGGTTGTGGGGACCAGGAATTCTTGACCGGGCAGGGCAGGGCAGGGCAGGATGTCCTTTTCTATTGCTCCTGAGTCATGGAGGACAAATGCCATTTCAGGAGCTCTGGACTGCTGATTTCAGTCAAGTTACAGAGGCTCTTAACCACTTCCCTAATCTGAGCAGGGAAGCAGCTTCAGAATGCGTGAAGTATTCCGAAACATTTTGATTAAAAGCTAAATGTGTATGTACAATGCACCTCTCAAGTTTACATAGCTATTAAACCACACAAAGATAAAGAGATCCTGAGACAGAGCAGAGCCCTTGATACACACCCTGTGTGCCTATCTCAGGGACAGTGTCCTATGCCTGATCTCCTCTGTATTTGCTGTCATAACCTCTGTGTTTGAAAAGGAAGGCCTTACACAGAGCATGCGCCCTTGTAGACACAGGGAGCAGATTTTGTTTCGATCCCAAAGGGTTAATCCCAAAGCGAATTCTTTGCGTGTGTAATTCAATACTTCATAACTGCTGAAAATTGGAGTCCACATAATTTATTTTCTTTGGTCGGGCACATTTGCCTCATGCTTGGCCGAGGCTGACTTCAGAGAGACACACCTAAAACTCTCAAGGGTCCCACGTGGCCCATGTCAGTTGTACAGAGAGATTGTGGTACTTGGATGGATCCCAAGGATTAGGTGTTCCTGAGAAGGTTTTTTTGGCTCTACAAAGCCTCAGGATGTCATGGGAATGGGCTGCACTCCCTTTTCCCCCCGCAAAGGCCACATATCAACTGGGTATCTAGCCACTCGGAGACAGGCTTTACACAAAGGTATACATTAAAATAAATAGAACATGCAACCAGAAAGAACCAAAAGAGGCAGCAGTTGCAAAGTGGAGACAGGAAACAATTGCTTCATTGTTGAAGCGGGGATCTTAGAAACGCAGAGTGCAGCTCCATCTACAGGACTATTTGAAAAGTTGGAGCTTTTCCCTTAAAATGCAGGACAGAAGTTTGCAGGCTGGTTTTCATCCCCCTTGCTTTGCCAGGGCTTCATCTAAGTCACAAAACTCCTTTCCTTTCCTTTCCTTTCCTTTCCTTTCCTTTCCTTTCCTTTCCTTTCCTTTCCTTTCCTTTCCTTTCCTTTCTTTTCTTTTCTTTTCTTTCTTTTTTTTTTCCTGAAGAGAATGTGTGTCCTTTGATGACAGGGACAGAGAAAAGCACAGGTAATACCACTCTCCATCTTTCAGTATAGAATCTGTCCCTCTCATTTTCTTCAGCTTCCTTTTCTTATTCCTCGGCTGGAAGGTTGTGCATTTAGACAATACAGAACAAAATCCAAGGTTGTGTTCAAATGAACGCTGGTCTTGTTTTCCCTTCTTGCCGTTTGCCTTAAAGTCCAAACTTTAAGGTCTAAGGGCAGCTGTAAAGCTAGCCAGTGTGTTAAAGCCAACTCCACACAGGCATGCTTCCATCTCACTCACCACTTTGTTTTTCAGAGCCATGTCCGCCAGTTCAGTGGCTACTATCTACTGTTATTTCAACAGGAGACCTGGGTTTTGGGATCAGATCCAGGCCATAGGGGAGACTTGATGGCTAGTAGAATTAGTAATGGGATTTGGAGCCCTTCTTTTCTAGGTCACTGGTTTGAATAGAGCCCAGGTCAGTAATGACCAAGAGTTGTTGCCACCCAATGCCTACTCATCTCCCAATGACCTAGGGTTGCCTGCCACTCCATCTCAAGTGCCTGTGGCACATATGCACTAATGGCATCCATTGACAAGTTGGCTGTTACAACTGAAACGTGAGGCCATCCAGTTTCTGATGTGTGCAGAAAATGTGTCCATGCAGTTGACTGTTGTTAGTGATGAGAGAGAGAGAGAGAGAGAGAGAGAGAGAGAGAGAGAGAGACTCTTTCTGATTACTCTGTGTTCCAGCTAATCTATTGCAAACTACTCTGACCACAAACATCTTATCCTTAGCAACTCTAAAGTAAAAACCCACAGAGAAACACGGAGCCACAGAGGGCAAAGGTGGCAGGCACTGATTCAGAAGGCCTAAATTGAAAACTCTTTTCTCAATTTCTGGTGCCAGGTAGACCTTTAGAACCGATGCTTGCTTAAATCTCAACCACGTAATTACCAAAGTGTAGACATCAGCATCTTGTTGCTAAAGTTGATATGAAGTTTGAAGAAATGACAGTCACTTTATTTCTTTGTTTTCTAAGGAGAGACATACTTGCTTCAAGAGGACAAAGAAAGTGGAGAGGCTGGAAATCTATGTTGCTGAAACAGTATGCAGCCTGGTCTTTTTGGGGTCCCTTCTCAGAGACAGTCTGTGTGATTCTGCTGCACTTAAAGAAGGAGAGAGCTCTTAGCTACTCCCCAGTCCCCTGGCTTCAGAACTCAGCCAGTGCATACTTAGTCCTGTGGTGTCCCCAGGGTGTCACATTCCTTTCTCTGGGGCGTGGGAAGCTTGCTCCTCAGGAAAGAACTATGTATTCATAACCAATTGAGAAACTACAATTGTATTAAGATTCATTTACAGCAAGGTTCTATTTAAATTTTCCTCGTAGACCTGCTGGTTCATAACAACATTGATTTTAGTATCTCAGTCAATTACAGGTGCTCACTACATTGCTGAGATATCAAATGAGAAGTTTTAACTAAAGAATAAGTTAAAAGGCACAGCAGAAAGTTTGGAGTTCTGGCTAGCCTGTCTTTCTCTACATGTCCTAGATAAACTTATTTAATTCAGGGAGGTTGTTTTGTGTTGGTTTCACTTTACTGATAAGACTCTAAATTTCCTTTTGATTTTTTTTTCATTTTGTAGTTTTGTTGATAACTGCGGTTGCCTATGTTTTGCACCTAGGCAAATGGAAGATTATTCCACTGCTCTGATTCTTTGAACAGACATCACCCTCTCTTCTCAGTGTTGATGGAAGTCAGACAGTGAGGATGATCCCCTTGAGGGCTGTGCACTTGGCACGGTCCCTATTCCCACCACATCTTCAGGGATAGCCGGATTCTCCCTGCATTGCTTATATCCTGCCTTTTCTCAGTGGGACGGATGCTTTTCTGCTTATACTAAGCATCATAGAATCCTATCATCCTAGAAATGGATATAGACTTAGATTTCATCTTGTCATCTGATTTGGTGGTAGTTGAAATCTTAGTTCAATTTAAATCCCTTAGACATGGAACATTCTTTTCTAGGAAACACTTTTCTTTTCCTATCCTGACACCCCCCCCCCTTTTTTTTAACTTCCGTAAAATTCTACATGAATCAGAAGTTAGAACTGTATTGGTATGCAATTTGTGTCTCTGGGATTTGGAATCAAATGTAAAGTGGAATCAGAAGATAAGAGCAGAAATGGGAAAGCCTGGAGAACATTCTATGTTGCCATCTCTCCCAGGTGGCTCCAGTCTATCTGTGTCAAGTACGTTTCTCATGGCCTTCACTGTTCTGTAATCTTCCTGATGCTTTTCTCATACATGATGGCCCTTGGGAATCTATGTCACATTCCAGTCTTGTTATGTCTTTAGCTCCTATTGTCTTGAGACACTGGAGGGGCTTAGATGCTCAACAAGTGTCTGGCTTTTCATCCTTTGGATATGGTTACTAGATCAAGAGCTATACATTTTGCACCTGAGCATAGAGGCTACAGAAACTAAAATTATCACTTCCATTTGTTCAATGAATAATTGAGATCAGACTTGAAAGATTTAAAGAAAGAAATAATACGTAAATATTCAACAACTGGGATGGAGTTTTCCTTAAGGAAAACATTAGTAAGGGATCTGGGAACTGAACATGACAATGGTTATAGAGGGGCAATGCTATAGAATACTTTTTAGGAACATCTAAGAGGTACAAAAACACTCACAGCACTGATACCGGTAGTGGGGATAGAAATTTATAAATATATAATTTTTACATATTTATTTTATTTCAATATATGTATATATTTATTGATTTCATTTTAAACTATTGAACATACTGCCATTTCAAAACTACAAATTTTAAAATTATTTCTCAATTACCAAAACTTTAATATTGGTTAAAAAACTGAATTTAGAAAAATAACAGAAGAAAAGTCTTTATTTTTTCCTCAGATTACAATTGTGAATTGTATATGAGTCTCTTCCAAAGAGTTTAGACTAAGTTTAAAGTTTTGAATTGTATTCAAACTGCATGTTCTTAGATAAATCATACTAATTACAAAGTTTACAATCACAAGAAGAAAAGACAGACACTTAAGAGAAACAAATTAAGAAACGCAACTTACTCCTAGGAAATCCAATCTCCTCAATCTCTAGACCAAATTTCTTGGACTTGATATTTTGAAACTAAATCTCTTCTACTCATATTTACCTTTGACCTACATGGGATCCAAGATCTACCACTATGATTCTGAAACCTTTCTCTTATCCTGTGGTTTGGATCATGATCAGATATCTGGGGCTGAGTTGTAAGAGATGAGAATTGTCATGAAAATTACAAGTGATAATTTGCTGGTGTTCTACTGTCTTGAAATGTCTATTGGTAAGACATACAAAGAAAATTGACTCACTTCCTCAAACCATGTTTTTTACAATAATAAAATGAGTATAATATCTATATAGCATAAGCTCAACTCAAATACCAGCAATAATAGTCTTATGATAATGCTTCATATATCAAGGTGTAAGTCTTGGGCAGTGTTTGATAAAGTCAGAGTGTGTTTCGGCATCCACGACCTGGTTTTGGTGGCAGATCTGGTTAATTGCTCTTTGTCATTGTGACTCCAATGTCATTTGAGATGTGCTGATGGGAACAGATCTGCGCAGCCCTCCCTGAAAACAATAGCTGAGTCAAGGAGGAAAGAAAGCTTAGTGCCAAATGAGGTTCAGTTCTAGTGATTTTCCTCCAGGACTTCTGTGTGTTTACTTCGAGCTTCCCTCCACAGAGGCAGAATTTTCTTTTCTACCTCACATGCTTACTAATGAGGTTGATGTTCTCAGTTTGGAACAATATCATATGGCTAGGCCAAATCTAGATATTGTCTTAACAAATTACACTCTATAGTTATGCAAGTAAAAGGAATGGTTGAAAAGCATTTCTTAAAGAAGAGGAGAGAGTCTTGTAAAGAAAAGTTAATAAGTTAGAAGAAAAGTATATGATGTTTGGGGAAAGGAGTAGTTTTTATTTGTTTCTTTGAACCTCTCATTTAAAAAAAATACTAAAAGCATGTTAGTATTACTGAAATACATAACTAGTAATTTCCATTGTTGAACCTCTGAAACAGCTCTAGCAACAGAGGGGCGGAGTTAACTTTTATCACTACAAAGCAAGAGGAAAAGTCAGCAATGAGAACTGACACCTCCATCCCTTCACTGGATCCCAGGAGTCTTTAACTCCAATATTCACCAGGGCTTCATTTGCAAAAATGACCATGTCAATCTCTCATGGATGGCTGTTAACATGTTGTTATGGCCGTATTATGTATGAAAAAAATGGTTAGCTCAGCATTTGCAGAGACTTATTTTCATCCATTAATAATCTGACCATTTAATTAAAATATAATGCCAGAGAAGTCCCAATCCACAGAACAGAATGACCTCGAGAACATCCTGTCATTGAGAGGTAGTATAAAAAATTACTAAAGGATATAGTGAAAAAAATGGCTGCTCTTATGTCTTTGTGTGATTGAATATGATAAAAACTTTTATGTGTACTTATACTAATACCAGTGCTCCCACCTGATAAGATTTTTAGTTTTATCTATTCCTTTGTGTTCCACTTCCGGGACTATATAGCAGTAGAATACATGTGTGCGAATTCTGGCAGAAGTCCTTGATCGCTCCTTGGCTTCTTAATATGTTCCGTCAGTGCAGGGCCTGAGACAGAACCACACAGGGAACGTAGTTTTCTTCTGCCAGTGTAACCTGAAGACTCCAGAGTAAGCCCTGGATGAATGAGCTAAAAACTCATAACTAGACTTTTCAAGTCCAAATCCCTTTCTACTTGGTAAAACTCACTATCACAGATGCATGTTAAACTAGAATTAACTAGTAATTTGAGTCTTTAAGACCCAAGGCTCAAGAGTTAGAAGAGAAGACTTAAGTCCGGCATCAGGTGTTCTTTTACACATATTGTTAGTGTATCTGGGTATTATGTTACATTTAGAACTTGTCTTGGTTTTGAACTGGCAGAACCAGGCCTCTGGTCACTCTAGGTTTAGATGTGCAACCAGGAGGTCTTCAAGAACTACAAGACTGCATAAGCACAAGAACATAACAACATAATTCAGTGTACTGTCTTTGGCAAAGTAGGTAAATGGTATTTAAAGCATATATTTCTTAAGACATGATGTTTAGATAGAAATTTGGAGTTATGTTTATTTTCTGCTCAGAGAATTTCATTACACAGGCTTCACTCTAAGTGAATCAGAGTGTAGCATCCATGTTAGCTTGCGGCAGAAGCAAGAATACTCATTTGGTGAGTTAACCCAAATGCTGCAATTCCTTCACTTGCTAAAGTATTCTATTTAAAATGTGCCACAGACTCTCATGCAGTAATATATAAATAAATAAATAAATAAATAAATAAATAACCCAACATGTTTCGGGCGATATTTAAAATGGCAACACCCGATCTGTCTTGTGTTACAGAGCCATCATGTTTCCAACTAGGCTAGGCCTGAGGTCAAGAGTAGCAGCGTGTCTTCACTGCTGACTCGGCTCAGGCCGCAGGCTCAGGCGGGCCAGAAGCACAGGCCCTGCCACCCATGAGACACCAGCGTGGGAGACGGCTCTGCCAATCTTCCACACTGTCTCCACAAGCCTGGGCTTAGCCTAGACCATCCCGCCATCCACTAGGGCCTGGTAGGTATGAGACTCTAATACTTAAAGATTAATCAAAGGCTTTAT
The DNA here is from genome assembly GCF_011762505.2 of Arvicanthis niloticus. Classification (NCBI taxonomy): domain Eukaryota; kingdom Metazoa; phylum Chordata; class Mammalia; order Rodentia; family Muridae; genus Arvicanthis; species Arvicanthis niloticus. The sequence goes on from NC_047659.1 coordinate 23,918,346, forward strand.
ATGTTTGATAATGCTCAATTAACAAGATGTTCACATAATTAGAGGTGTTACCCAATTAACTAACCTAGATATAAGCTGTTAGCCAGGACTGCTCCTGGTACATTCGTGGTTCTCCATCCTCTTCCATCTCTGCCCTTCAGCTCCTCCTCCTCTTTTCCTCTTCCTCTCCTTACTCTTCTTTCTCTCCTTACTCCTCCCACCTTAGCTCCTCCCAACTTGCATGGAAAATATGCTGCTACACAAACAATGTGAGGTTAACAACACTATTCAAAAAAATTGGGCTTAATCCCGAAACATTTATTTTCTATCATTCAAATATCTGATTCATTTGAGAATATTTTTTTGTAGGAAAAGTGAACAAAAATCACTTCAGATTCCTTCCCATTTTCTGATCATGTTACTAAGGTAAAAGAAATTTTTTCTTTTTCTTTTCTTTTCTTTATTTGCTAATCCTAATGACTTTTGTCAAAATAGAGTTCAAGCAAGAGAATTTTTCTTGGCCAAAGGACTATGGAAAAAAACGTACTGCAGTTTGCATCCTGGTCATCTCTTATGGTCAGCTGCCTTATCACAGTTCAAACTTGCATGCTGGGAAACTGCTCTTTTTTTTTGGTACCTTTTCTGCCAGAATTCAACTCTAACAACAAAAGTTTATAAACAATGAAAATTCCAGCTGGTCGACATCAGCATCACGAAGCTTTCTCTTCACGCTGATACAAATATTTACCCTGAGCTTTGGCAAAGCTTTTCTTACCAATGTCACCCTTAATCATACATTTTTCTTTGATTGAGTTATGCTTTCCAGTATGTGATTTGCCCTGGTTTACTTTTTAACACATCCCAGAGGCTTCGTCAAAATCAACTCTGGGCAGGCCATGTCATTTGGTAGCTGCCAAACATGTTACTGAGAGGGAACTTGGCAAATATCAAAACAGTCACTCTAACTGCTCTAATAAATGTGTTTATTCTTTCTGACCACCCTTTACATTTTAGGTCCCTCATATCCATGCAGGAAGGAGCCAAGAAAGTAGAGTTGAATATAATTTCCTTTGCTGATTCCTCTCTCAGGCACCCAAGGGCAATGAAGTTGAAAACTCAAAGCTCAGTGATTCTTCTCTCCTTCTTGAAGACACAAGGTTATATTCAAAAGGTTAAAACAGCAGATTGATGTACTCTGGTACTGTAGTAAAGTCTGCTAGAACAAATATTTGCCACACAAAGTCACTTGTGGAGGGATTAACACAAAATATTGCAAACATTTCTACCTCTTTTTCTTGGCAGAATAAAATAAGTTCTCTAAACTGAAAACTTGAAAAATCATTTTAAAGTACACCAGTAACATATAGTTCAATGGGCTTTTCCTCTCCATCCTGAAATTCCCACTTGAGCAGGTGATGGTTGTTCAGTGAAAGAAAGTATAAATAATTATTTTAATCATATATAGTATTTATTTTTTAGAAAAAAAGTTGCCATTATATACAGTGGATCCAAGGCCTCAATATAAAACCAGATACACTAAATTTAACAAAAGAGAAATTAGGGAATAGTCTTAAACTAGCTGGTATAGGAGATGACTTCCTGAACAGCTCAGGCACTAAGATCAATAATTGATAAAATGGCACCACATGAAACTGAAAAGCTTCTGTAAGGCATAGGACACTGTCCAATGACAAAATGGCAGGTTACAAATTGGAAAAGATCTTCAGCAACCCTATTTTTGTCAGAGGGCTAATAGCCAATGTATATAAAGAACTCAATGAATTAAATAGCTTGCTCAACAAAAGCTATTTAAAAATTGAGTATAGACCTGAATAGAAAATTCTCAACAGAGGAATCTCTAATGGCCAAGACACAACTAAAAAAATACTCAAGGTTCTTATTCATCAGGAAAATGCAGATCAAAATGACTCTACAATTCCATCTTACATCTATCAGAATCAAAAACTCAAGTGATGGTACATGCTGGCGAGGATGCAGAGCAAGGGGAACACTTTTGCTAATGTGAATGAAAACTTGCACACCAATTTGGGAAATAAATCTGGCAGTTTCTCAGAATAATGGGATTATTTGTACATTAAGAACCAACTATAGTCTTCCTGAGCAAGGACCCAAAAGGTACTCCATACCTAAGGACGTTTGCTCAACTATATTCATAGCAACATTGTTCTTAAAAGCCAGAAATTGGAAACAACCTTGATGTCCTCAACAGAAGAATGAATAAAGACAATGTGGTACATTTATACAGCAGAATACTACTCAACTATTAAAAAGAAGGACATCATGAAATTTACAGACAAATGGGTAGAACTAGAAAATATCATCCTGAGTGAAGTAACCCAGACCCAGAAAGATACATATGATATGTACTCATTTGTAAGTGAATATTAACTATAAAGTACAGCATAACCATTGTACCCAGACCTAAAGATGAGCCTGCTAGCCAGGCTGTTGGGAACCAATTCTAGTACTTTGCAATACAGACAAAACTCTGAGCCATGTTTCCAGAATTCTCCCCAACCCATTTTTCCAACTTTAATATTGATACATTAGGTATAAATATAAGATTTAGTTTACAAAAGATGTTTACTTGTAATCACTTGATTGAGATAACATAAATTTTATGATTTAGATATTTTATCATGTTAAAAAAATTGAGACATTCCTTAGATCCCTTGTCATCAAGTTGTAAGTCTATGTCAAACATGGGCTAATAGAGTTCACACCGCCCAGTCATTATTGATACTTTGTTCAATAAAAACCAGTTTCATAGATTTCCACATAGTAATGAGAGTTACATATTTATGCCAGTTAATACAGTAGATTTATCTCTGAAAATGATATAGATAAATTTTTCCTTTATATATTCCAGTAATATTGTTTATTCAAGGGACCATATCAAAAATTTAAAGGGCAGTTCTCCATACATTTGGATCTTTACAGATTGCATATGATGCACGGCTGATAAGACTTGATTTAGTTTATACCTCATGGGTCATTGTGAAGGGAAAATACTGTTTCTGTGATTTCAGTTTCTGTTTACATAGTGGAAATGCCTCTAGTTAGATAAACTGATTCATAGCTTCCATAGCAGGGAGCTCTGTAAACCATGCCTATGAGGTTGTATGTAATAATTCATATTTAAAACCATTTATTTAATTCATTTTCATAGGAGTGGCTATCCTCTCCCAGAGAGATAGCTTGTTTGATGTATCTCACTTCCTAATGGCTTCAGACAACACACCTTAAGCCCAGAGACTCCCTCACTGTTCTTTCTAGATATAAATTAAGTAAGGGAAGCCACAGAGAGGCTGCTGGCTTCCATTTATAGCAAAGCAGGCAATGAGATAGTATGCATGGAGGCTCTCCTATTCCTAACCCTCTTCACATGAAGCGTCCTTCATGTGAGGCGCACTCACCAACCTTCTCCTTGCCTTAGATAAATACTTCCCTTATTCTCGATGCTCAGGATTTATGTGTTGCTTATAAAAAGATAATTGAGTGATCCACCATTCAAGTTGAAGGGTAAGAAGCTCTCATCAGCAGATTTTTTTTTAAATCATTTACTCTCATTTCTCCTGAATTTCCAGAACCTTAATTCATTCTCTTCCTCCTTAAGTACTTTGGTAGTTCAGTTTTCCTTTCCTAATTTTGCTTTTAATACTTCCCTACAGTTGTCATTTCTTAGAGTCCCTTCTACATCTTCTCTCCTAAGCACAGCTAATCAATCGCCCATCCTCTTCTCAGCTAATCAATCGCTCATCCTCTTCTCAACTTCCCAGAAGACACAAGTCCTCAGAGCATAGCAGCTTTCCCAGTGCTACTCTCAGCCCATGACCCATGCTGGCAAAACGTCTGCTCCCATGTGGCCGCATGTTTCATAAGGAGAGCTACTAAAATGCAGGCAAGCACATCGTCTTAATTGCTTGCTAGTGGGCACTCAGCCAACATGCTGTTAGCAGAATGAAACCCAATCTTAGAGAAAAAGTGCTGAAGCCCTGCTCTGGACCCAAGCCCCATATGGATTGCATGTGTTTTAGGGATATCTGAACTCTTTCCACTCCTCTGGGTGGGAATATCAGTACATGGGTTTCTAGAACGTTTTCATTTTAGTGTAATTCAAGTGTCACTGCGAGACAGCTTTAAGAGGAAACTCTTTACCTCCTTTCTGACTTCTGACATGAACAGATAAGAATATATTCTCGCTTTTTTCTTCTCTGAAAACAGTATTTGCAATTCTATTTTAAAACACATTATGGCTTCTAAGTACTCCTACATAGCATTTTGAAATTTTTAAGGATTGGTACTGTTACTTGCTAAATATTTGGTCTTTGCTAATTAACTATTGTAAACCTCAGATGACTTATCTTTATACAGGGAAACTGTGGTGCCTTCCTGAGTGGCTGTGCAAAAATCAAAAAGATCAAAAGCTCTAGTAACTATGCAGCCTACAAAGAAAACGTCCAATAAATTCTGGATCTTAATTTTATTGCTAAAAATTACAATCTAATAACACTGTCAATATGAAAGCACCTAAGTGTATATTAAAATATATTTATTGTGTACATTTCAGTATTTAGTGGTTATACAATATTCTTTTGATGTATTGTTCTTTGGATTAAGTTCTATGTTATCTTTTCTAAAGAGCAAAAGAATGTCTTTAAATTTATAGGTAGTGAAACAAGGCAGTAAGACAGAGAAATAGACTTTTTAATGTTTCTTTATGTTATCCTTTTACAACGGTGAGCCCAAAATTTAAGTCCTGGATCTTCTTTTAAATACTAGAGCACTTCCATGTGATAAAGGCAGGATTGTAGATGACCTTTGTTTTGTTCTAAGAGCTGAATGCAGAGAAAAATAACTGAAGTTTTAGAATAATTTTTCATTCAGATTTAAATTGCATCCATTCCGGAAGGTTTTGATACCTTCATGTGACCCATCTCTTGAAAATTATTCTTCCAACAAATAGGGTTGGAATCTAAGAAAGAAAATATAAAAGTCATTATTTTTATACTCTAGAAACTTTAGGAGGCCTTACAGACATTGAGTGGCTTACATTAAGATCCAGGCATTTCCCAAAGGACATGGAGATAGTACCATTTGGGGGATATGTTTTCATTTGTTATAATAGAGAATTAAAACACACACACACATACACACACACACACACACACACACACACACACACACACACAGAGTACTTTTTGTCATCAGTTTTTGTGCTGTTAATCTATTGTTTGGTGTAGCAGCCTTTAGCTCAAAGAAAATTCAGCACAGACTTCTAATTAATATTGCAGAGGCAAGCACATAAGTACTTCATCCAGCCTTAACAATTACCTTTGTCATTTTCTTGGTAAACAATAAGGTCTAGATTTGATGAAAAAGACATCATCCATATGGTAATTTGATATCTTTAAAAAATCACGTGAGGCCATTTAAATTGCTAAGTTCAATAAAATGTCATTAAAGATATCTTATTCCCTCTCTCCCCAACCAATTCTGAACCCCAGGAAAGGGTTACCATGAAAATCTGTTTAACTTTGAATCAGATATGCCTCCCTCTATTTCTTCAAAAAATGGTAAGAATTAATTAATATTAATCTATAATCACATTGATGGAAAAAATTAATGGAATTTTTAATAAAAATATAACCTTAACAGGATTTAAAGTTGTCCTTTGGAATATAAAGCTAACGCTTTGTCCTGCTAGCAACTAGCTATCAGTTGATTAAATTATAAACCATACGGCTACATGAAACATCTTTTGTTTTCTATGTATGGGTATATTTGTGAGCTACAAAATATAATTGAAATTAAAGTAAGTTTATACATTGATTAAGCCTGTGTATGGAGCTAGTGTGATTATTTTTTGAAAAATATTTTTTCTAATCTTTTGAAATTTAGCTTGTATTTGTTCTTGTAGTTTTAGATAAAACTTGTTAGAAATAAACCAATAAAAGTAGTTAATTTTAATTAGTGTCATCAGGGTAATTATAAGATGATAGGAAGGTATTTGAAAGTGTAAAAATTTGTTTAAAAATACATACAGGCTAAAACTAACGTTATATTTACATCGAAACTCCAAATGTTAAACATGCATGTTCTGAAACATAAGTAGTCACATTGCAATTATGTGTGTGTGTGTCTGTGTGTGTGTATGTGGTTGTCCAAGTGTTATGTATATTGTGATACTTAGTAAAGTAACTCAGACATAATGTGAGGTACTGTGATATAGTTTAATGAAAATTTGATCCTTTAAAGTATTGAATATTTATAATGTTATGTACTGTGCATGATACAGAATAAAAGGGTATGTATGATAAAAGACTATTATTTTTGTCATTGTGTTCCTTTAAAGCTTATCAATATTTCAATGCTAATACTGAATCTTAAATGTTATTTCCTTGTATTATATTAGCCAGAATATTTTTATTCAAAAGGCACTTCATAGCAACAGAATAATGACAACTTAGTTTTATAGTGATAACCCTAAAGCCAAAAAAAAAAAAAAAATATGATGAAGTCCTTTTTTAAATTATCAAAGAAGAAAGATTAAATTGCACTAGAGAAAATGTTGTAATAAGTAGACTTTTATTATCACATCTACTAACTCAAAAATGTTAATTCATGTGTTTTGGGTACTCTGAGAAAAGCAGCATTTTTTATTAACTAAACAGGAAGTCCCAACAGTATGCTATAACAGAACTGACAGTCTTGACATGGTTGTCAGGCCCACTGGTGGACATGGACAATGGTGCTGAAACAGGGAATCTGGTGTCTACTCTGTGTTTTCCTGCAATTCCAGTCATGTGGATAACAACGAAGTGGTAAATAATCTGTCCCTTTTCCACTGCCTGCTTTCCAGAAAGCAGTCTCTATCCCAAAGGCATAAGCAAATGAGAAAAACAACCTAAGCTGCCACTGTAGAAGGAGAGAAGCTTTTCTTATGGGTGTTCTTTTTACACTAAATGAGAATTTATGAAGGAAGAAATTTGAGACTTGAGTATCCCACGAATCAGTGATGACCTACACAGACATAATTACAACAAAAATCTTTGAGGGGCCCTGCTCTTGAAAATGAAATATAATTTTGAACCATTACACTCTAAATATTGTCCATTTTATTTTCTTATTCCTTATATAAAATATATGAAATAATTCTACAGATGCAAAAATACTAACCCAATGTAGAAATGTATGAAAAGTATTATAAACATAAATAAAACATACTGGAATCTGTACACTTTTCACCTGAAAACTAACAAAAAATAGTCAAATCTGATCAAGAACATATAGCATAATTCAATTGGTTACAAGAGTACGTGAACATTACAGTTTGTTCCTTTATGTTACTGATATAGTGGAGACTTTCTTCCCCACAATTCTGAAGGTTATGTTGCTAGCTATGTAGCCAATTATTTACCGGATTCTAGTTAGTAGGAGCCACAGATGTTGTTAAGCCTCCCACAATGAGCAGGACATCCCCTGCAACAAAGAACAATCACACACAGAAAGATCAATACGGCAGAGACTGAGAAGTCAGGCTTTATACCCAGAGAAAATTGGCTAAATCCCATTTAATATAGTCCATCTGCAACTCTATATGATCTTTCTCTCCCAAATTCAGATATTAAAATGTTGGCGATGCATTATATTTCTTCAAAATAAAGGAACTTACACATCCCTTATTTTGAACGCAGTGCTGCTGGGCCTAAGAATATACAAATCCACCCAGAGCATTTGTTCTCTGTTCACCACCGTCAGCACTCGACCACAGATACCCCATCTGGTGCAGTCTGATATGGGTAATAATGGTGGAGTGTTCTTGCTGTCTTGACTGTAGTCATTACTGTGATGTTATTTTAGGACTAAGTAGTGTTTGCCCATTGGACCATAAAAGTGTGTCATGTAAATACAGGTTTTAGAACACACAATAGTCTGTCCATGTGTAGAAATATGCAGAGGGAAAAAAAGCCTCATAAAGCTCCTTTAATAGTATTTGTTGGGCATTTGAAGTAATTCCTTTCCAAAGTTAAATCACTTGGAAAAAAAGGGGCTCTTCGTTTCAAAGACCCCGTAAGTAATTATACTGCATTATACATCATTCATATGTCAATGTAAATTTTGCTGTTAAATGGAAGGAGTTTGGAATGACACAGTACCAAGAAAATGTCCCACATTAAGCAAACCTTTTATTTATTTATTTATTCTCACCTGGGTTGCTCTTTGAAATTGATTTGTGTGTAGGGGGTTAGTATTTATTCAGCCAGCAACCTTATATTTGACACTTTATCCTAGAATTAAGGTCTGAACACTAATATATCTCATAGAAAAAATTCCAAAGGGAAATCACCTTCACAGAAGACATCCTGGCAATACTAGGCCATGATTCTTGGCAGATGTTATATTCAAGTTGACAGCAAGAAAATAATGTGCAAACTATTCATGGCTGAAACAAGATTTTAAAATTGTCTGACTTGAATCATGGCAAGAGCATATACCTGGCAGATCATCATTATATTATGGAACATTTGGAATAAATACTCCATTTTTATTCCTATTATAAGTATAAACACTGAAATAAAATTTTAATAATGGTACTTAATAAAAATTTGTATTTGCCTACAACAAAACTACACAAAACTATCCAATTGCACACAATGATTTTTGTTGTTATTTTGGTTCATTTGTTTATTTGTTTGTTTGTTTGTTTGAGACAGGGTTTTTCTGTGTAACCCTGGCTGTACTGGAACTTGCTCTGTAAACTGGGATGGATTCAAACTCAGAGATATACCTGTCTCTTGTTTCTGAGTGCTGGGATTAAAGGCATGTGCCAAAACCACCCAGCCCCAGCAACACAGCATATATATATATATATATATATATATATATATATATATATATATATATATATATATAACAATAAAATGTATTAAAACAATAAATGATCTGTGGACTTCAAAATGATTTTAAAAGAAGCCACCTTACTAGCTTTAGTATGGAGGATGTTTTACTTGTGTGTAATTCCCACATACTTTTAGAGTAAGTCTGAAAAACTATTGCAAGTTTAATTTTAAGAAATAAAGGGACCAAATGTTCTGAGAGGTTCATTAGACAAAGATTTTACTTGATTTTGACATTTAAGATTTAAACATGAAGAAGAGTATAACTGTAAATACTTTTGAGACACAGTTTGATCTCCTCTAACAAGAGCTAAATTTGCATTTCATTGCATCAACAAACTTTTATGTCCAATCAACTTACAAACCATTACTCATTTACAGTATAGGCAATAAGTGCTTAAACAGAAAACAAAAAGGATATTTTGACCTCATTTTCTCTCAATGCTATGATATATTTCTAGTTATAAAAAATGCTGACATACTGGCCCGTTGCATGAATTTCTATAAAATGCCTACATTTAAAATAGTTTTATAACATCAAAATCAGAATATTTCACTGATGATAAATACTTTAATCAGTTTATTTTAGGAACCGTACCAACTATATGAGAGCTAACATATATCCTTTTCATTAAAAAAACATCTCAAAATATCCTTGGTCATTTTTTCTTTTAAAAAGGCCTAGCAATAGCTGAAGTTTCAAGGTTTTTTTTTTTTTTTGTCTGTTTGTTTGTTTGTTGTTGTTTCACTTATTTATTCACTTTAGATCTCAATCATAGACTCTCGCCCTCACAGTCCCAAACTTACAACTCCCTCATTACTCTCCACACTTTTCCTCATAGAAGAAGTCCCCCTCACACTGCCCTGGGGCATCAAGTCAAAGTAGGATTACTTCTCCCACTGAGGTTCAACCAGATAGTGTAGCTAGCAGAAATGAATTCAATGGCAGGCAACAGAGTCAGAGACAGCCCACACTCCAATTGTTAGGGGACCCACATGAAGACCTACAATTTCACAACTACTATAAATGTGTAGAGGGCTTAGGTCTGGCCCTGCATACTTGTTGGTTGGTAACCCAGTCTTTGTGAGCTTCTACTGGGCTCAGGTTAGTTAACTCTGTAGGTCTTGTGGTGTGGTTGACCTCTGCAGCTCACTCAATTCTATAGTCCACTCTTCCACAAGATTCCCTGGGCTCTGCCTGATGTTTGGCTGTGGGTCTCTGCATCTGCTTTCACCAGTTGCTGGATGAAGCCTGTCAGGAGAAAGCTATGCTAGGCTCCTGTCTGCAAGGAAAGATAAATGACATTAATAGTGTCATAGGTTGGCTCTTTCACATAGTATGGATGTCAAGTTGGGCCAGTCATTGGTTGGCTGTTCCCATAATCAGCTTTCAGCAAGTCAGAGTTCAGTAGCTTCACAAGTGATCCTTGAAAGAAGTCTATGAATCTCTTCTGAGACAAAAATATACTGACAGAAATTAAAATTATCTAGTAATTGGGGGAGGTAAGAAATACCAAGACCAAGGGAAAATCCCATTTACAAGAACAGGCAGCTGTACTTACCTGGAGTCCACATAATCTGTGGTAGGTAAATCCAAATCTTATGACTTTTTGATTCCCTAAAACGTATGTGAAATTTAGTTTACAAAAGGATTACATTAGTATTCACCATTATATCAAAATCCATATTTTAGAAAAAGAATTTAACAGGTGTCTGTTGGACAACAGAAATAAATTCATATCTTTGAGACCTAGTAAGAGCTATATCTTTGGGCTAAAAGGCATGGAATATCCTTTTCTTAATCCAAAAGGCTAGATATACATATTGAACAGAGATCTTTTAGCAAGATGAAAAGCACCTTTTAGTCTATGTTTAGAGGACAACCAAAGGAAATGTAAAATCTTGAGCTTGTGATTGAATTGTAAGCAGCCAGTGCTCTATTAGGTTATCAAAACATTATTAATCAATGTTAACAATAACAAGGGGGAAGAAAAATAAAACTTTTTTATTTTTATTTATATTAAGTTGCTTTGTTATACCTTTATAACTTTGTGTGTGTGTGTGTCTGTGTGTATGCCTTAAAACATTTCTTAGACTGTCCAGTCTTAAACATCTTTTTAAACTCTTTGACAGTTATAACTTGTACTTATCAATTTTAAATATCTTTAATCTGAAGCATGTTTTATTTCTAAATCATTTTTATTATTATACAAGTTCTTTTACATCCTCTAACCTTCATCACTTGCTTTTATCAATCTCAAACATTTCTCTAAACCCATAAACATTTTTCATAGACCTTAAGTAATGTTCAAGTTTTATATTTTTTTATCCAATTATTTATTATGAGACACACACAGTTGATTATTGAAGGCAGTCATTTAATATGAGGCCTGTGAGTAAAGCAACCCTATTTGCCCTTTTAAATAAAAAAACCTAGTAGTTTTAACTAACTAATGAATTGAACAATGAACTAACACAATGGGTGATTTCCCCGAGGTGAGGAGCAAGTTGTCTGTTGTTCTCTAGCTGTCAAGCTACAATTAGCTTAGCGATTGATATGATTGGAGATCTGAGATAAATGTATTTATATGACCTATGCATCAATTAGTGAAAGAGACTGGTCCATATTTTATTAGTTATTTCAGGTTTGTATCTCTCTATGGCACAAAGGGCAGAGGCAGTCTTCAGCTATCAGGCCTACAAAATGAAGAGACTTTTTCCTGTGGAGGAGGAAAATGGAAGAGACTGACCTTACCTTGAATTAAAGTAACAAGTAGCATTCAATTCTCCAGTTGTTGTCTCTTTGTCCACAGTTCAGGTCAGGCTCTGGTAGGAGCATTGGTGCAGTCATGCCTGGTGGTTATCATACCACAATCCCTGTGATATCCTTGTGGTACCCATATCTTTTTGGAGATGTTGAGGTGTCACTGTTAGGATTTGGGAGTTTCTGTCTTGTTAAGTTTAAATATTAAATGCCATATTCAGCAGATCTCTGACTAGTTTGAGGTCTAGTATCTACCTAGCATATTTGAGTTAAACAAGGCATGTCTGTTCTTAGTTATCTGTTTCAAACTGTACCTTTCAAACATAAAGCAGGAAACTAAATAAAGGTTTAATCTTGTAATTAACTGCATCATTATTTAGCATGACTTAAATTTCTGAATATATTAAAATATATATATTAAAAGATGTGATGACTTTCAAAGTTTTGGACTATCAATCCCTGTTAGGTTTGAGCCTTAAAAATTACCGTTTTGAATTGAAGATCATCCAGTATCAAAATAAAAGCCTTTAACACTGACAATCCTAGTCCATAAAGAGACTAGGAAGTTTTATGACCTTGGCTGAGAGAGCTCTTATCTATTCAGCTCCGTGAGCTGAAGAGAGGCAAAGTTGCTTATTTACCTGTGTTCTCCTATATTTTTTATGTCCTTCTTAAGGTCCTTTATCGTCTTCATGAGACATAATTTTAGATCTGAATCTTGCTTCTCAGGTGTGTTGGGGGTATCCAGCGCTTGCTGTGGTGGGAGAACTGGGTTCTGTTGTTGACAAGTAGCACTGTTTTCTATTGCTTATTTTCTTACGCTTGCCTCTTACCTTCTGGTTATTTCTGGTTTTAACTGGCCTTGCTGGTTTTGACTGGGGCCTGTCCCTTCTGTGAGCCTGGTTATATTAGGCCTCTGTGGGGCAGACTGTTTCTGGGTATGAGTGGGTATCTGAAGAGCCTGTTCTGTGAGTCTGGCTGTGTAGAGCTCCTTAAGGTAAATTTAAGGGTGTAGACTGGATAGAGAGGGGGCTGGAGCAAAAGATAAGCTCCTAGGCACAGGTGTGAACTGGAAGGAACTTATGGCTGGGTGAAAGTGAAGATCCCCAAACTCGGGAGACCCTTCCTCAAGTCTCAGGAAATCACGACCACCCAAAAATCACAAGAAACCATACCTGGATGCAATCAGTAGAGGTTTATTGGGGACAGTTGGCTAGCCAAGGTCAAAACTGCTTGTCCACACAGGAACAGAATTTTGACAAAAGGCCAGCAAGCTGAGGGGCTTTTTTTATAGCACAGGGTGGGGAAAGGGAGAAATTTTCGCGCAGTTACACATGATTGGTTGCATTTTTGTGCGGTTACACATGATTGGTTGTTTTACAAATTTTGAACATCAGCCGGCTGTAACACTGAGAAAACGTCAAGGGGGGGGGCGGAGTAACCAAGAACAGTGGAAAGTTAGCTAGTTCTTGGAACCACCCAGATGACTTGCATCTTTCTTCTTGCTTTGGGACTTCCCCACCCTGAGGCTTGAGGAATGTTGCTCTTCCCTGACTGTATCTCGGGGCAGTGGCAGTAAAGGCCTGAAATCTTACATCCAGTTCTGTGTTCTGGAACCTGCACTCTTTCTGCTCAGGACTAAGGGCAAAGAAAAAGCCTGCATATATTTCACAAAATGGTCTTTATAACTTTTCACTCTACAAAAGTTTTTAAATTCTTTGGGCTCTTGGGAGTCCCAGTTAGGCTAGGTAATGGGGTGGCAGTTTGTGTCCATCAATCCTACTTCCAACTCTTCCACAAGACTTCCCAAGCTCTGTCTAATGTTTGGCTGTGGGTTTCTGCATCTGCTTCACTCAGCTGCCAGGAAGAGCCTCTTAGAGAAGTTATGGTAGGCACCTGTCTATAAGCATAACAGATCTAATAAAAAAAAGAATATTTCAGAGCAATTTCCCTAATGAGTATTGATTCAGAAATACTCAATAAAATATTCACAAACTAAATCCATGTGCACATCAAAAAACACCATCTACCAAGACCAAGTAGGCTTCATCTCAGGGAATCATGGGTGTTGGGGGCCGACTTTTAGCAGAAAGCGGCTATCAGCTTTGCAGCCATCTTGAGCCATATACCCTGACATGAGACTTGAATTACAATAGCCTACAACAGCTGAGAACACTCCGATAATCTTGGTTTAGATACCTTGAGATTAAAGGTGCTTGAGAGTAAAGGTGTGTGAGATTAAAGGTGTGTGACTTAAGAGTATGACTTAGAAGTATAGAGATCAAAGTTAGAGACAAGACCTAAGGGCATGATTAAAGGTGTAACTTAGAGGCGTGTCTTAGAGTCAAACTATAGACAGACAGAACCAGACGACAGACTGAGATCAGAGACGAATCAGACATTAGGTAGAATCTGCCCTCACTCTAGCTCTTGCTGAACCCCGACCTGCAGACCAGAGCGGCAGCTTGGGCCGGGATACAGTGGTTGCCCAAACGTGGATCGGCCCGGGCCTCAACATTTTGCCTGGGCCGCAACATTATTTTGGCGCCTGAACAGGGACTCAAGCTTGGGCCCCAACATTATTTTGGCGCCTAACGTGGGGCTAGTGTGGACCACAACACTACTTTGGCGCCTGAACAGGGACTCGAGCTTGGGCCTCAACATTATTTTGGCGCCCAGCATGGGGCTAGTGTGGACCCCAACATTATTTTGGTGCCTGAACATGGGGCAGCAAGAACGAGAGACCCAGTGACAGACTTTACTGGAAGAAGGATCTGTTGATTGTCCCAGAAATATGCCTCGTTGAGAAAGGTAAGGAAATGGGACAAGAAATTAGTCAACCTGAATCCAACTCTCTGTTTTCGTTTGCTTCGAGAAAGGTAATGAAAATGGGACAAGAAATTAGTCAGCTTGAATTCAACTCTCTGTTTTGGTTTTGCTATTTGCTGCTCACATGTGTTAATTTTCTGCTTTTGTTCTTGAATGCTGTCTTTTTTGTTCAAAATAAAAGGAAGCGTAAGTTAGAATCCAAAATACAACCCAAGGTTGATGACAATTTGTCAGAGCCAGATTGTGCTGTCCAAGAGAAAGAGGAAGTCAAATTTTATGACGCTGAAATGCCCCCTCCCTATGCACCTGCACCTCTAAGTGCTCCCCCAATGGAGATGGTGGTTATAGATCCCATAAGGGAGTTACAGGAAAAAATATCTGTCCTTAAACAACAAATAGAGCTAGAAAAAGAGTACCAGGACTTAACTAATCAGCTACAAAAATTAAAGACAGGAAAGATGTCTCAAAAGGTAAACTGTGAAAATCCCCTGGCTCCTTGCATTCCTCAACCAGGAATCCAAAGGCAGTCCCTATCACCTGGTTTAAGATTAGCCACAGATCAGCCAGAGGAGGGATGGAGACATCACACAGGTTTTAATTTTCAAATTATTAAGGAATTAAAAAATGCAATATCTCAATACGATGCCACTGCTCCTTTTACTCTTGCAAATTTAGACTCTGCCGCAGAGGAGTGGCTAACTCCTAGTGATTGGAATACGTTAGCGAGAGCAGTTCTTACTGGTGGAGACTATTTAATTTGGAAATCAGAGTATCATGAGAATTGCAAAGAGACAGCTAGTATAAACATTCAGGCAGGCAATGGTTGGTCCTTTGATGCCTTAGTAGAAGAAGGGCAATTTGTTTCTAGTGATAACCAGATGCAATATGACCCAGGTTTATTTGCTCAAATTCAAAATGCAGCCATGAAGGCTTGGCGTAAACTTCCGGTAAAGGAAGACCCTGGTGCATCTTTAACAACAGTCAGGCAAGGGCCTGATGAGCGATTTTCTGACTTTGTTCATCGATTAATGACAACAGCAGGAAGGATTTTTGGTAATGCAGAGGCAGGTGTAGATTATGTGAAAAACTTGCATATGAAAATGCTAATCCTGCCTGCCAAGCGGCCATTAGACCTTATAGTAAAAAGACAGACCTTACGGGGTATATCAGACTCTGTTCTGACATAGGTCCTTAAAGGTGTGTGAGATTAAAGGTGTGTGAGATTAAAGGTGTGTGACTTAAGAGTATGACTTAGAAGTATAGAGATCAGAGTTAGAGACAAGACCTAAGGGCATGATTAAAGGTGTAACTTAGAGGCATGTCTTAGAGTCAGACTATAGACAGACAGAACCAGACAACAGACTGAGATCAGATACGAATCAGACATTAGGTAGAATCTGCCCTCACTCTAACTCTTGCTGAACCCCGACCTGCAGACTGGAGCGGCAACATTATTTTGGCGCCCAACGTGGGGCTAGTGTGGACTCCAACATCATTTTGGCGCCCTAACAGGGACTCGAGCTTGGGCCCCATCACATGGGTGGTTCAATATATAAAAATTCATCAATGTAATTCAACACATAAACAAACATTAAAAAAAAAACCCACACATTATCATCTCACTAGATGCTGAAAAAGCCTTTGACAAAATACAACCACCTTTTATACCAAAAGTCTTGGAGAGATCAGGACAAGACATACTGAAACACAGCAAAGGCAGTATAGAAAAAGCCAATAAACAACATCAAAGTAAATGGAGAGAAACTTAAAGAAATTTCACTAAAATTGGGGTCAAGAAAAGGCTTCTCACTGTCTCCCCATTATTCAATATAGTACTTGAAGTTCTCTAGCTAGAGCAATAAGATATCTAAAGGAGTTCAAGGGCATACAAATTGAAAAAGAAGTCATACTATCCTTGTTCACTTATAATAGTATATACAAGTGACACCCAAAATTCTGCCAGAGAACTTCTACGGCTGATAAACACCATCAGCAAAGTGGCCATATACTAAATTAACTAAAAGTAAATAAATAAATAAATAAATAAATATTAGTAGTCCCCTTTATTCAAATGATAATCTTGAAAAAACAATTCTGGACTTCATATAACAAAAGAAAAATGCCAGGATAGCCTATATCATTTAATTGGAGGATTAAAGTCTACATCTAGGGTCAGTATTCAAATGTATAAACAAATTTTCTCCCTTTTTGTCTTAGAAGTTCTCTGTTTAGCAAAGTTAAGATGCTTGCTTGCTTGTTTCTTCTTCTTCTTCTTCTTCTTCTTCTTCTTCTTCTTCTTCTTCTTCTTCTTCTTCTTCTTCTTCTTCTTCTTCTTCTTTTCTTCCTCCTTTTCTTCTTTCTCTTCTTTTTCTTTCTCTTCTTTTTTTCTCTTCTTCTTCTTCCTCCTCCTCCTCCTTCTCCTCCCCCTTCTTCTTTATTTCCACTAAGACATATTTATTGTAGACATATATTCACCCAGTAACATAGCTCCTCCAGCAAAGAATCACATACAAAGACCTTCTAGATCTACACCAGTGTGATCTGGCTGTAATGACACACCTTTAATGTGGGTTGGGTGGCTGGAAATGCTGAGGGTTCCTCCAGGCGGGAAGTTAGGCACAGTGGCTGTGGCTACAGCTCATTAAAGGCCTTCTCCATGGTTCCTCATGGCACAGCCCCAATGACAGGAGAAAGCCCATGGATTTTTACAAGCTTTAATGTCATGGTGTATGGTGGTTAGATCTGGATGTGCACCTCCCTGAAACTCAGGGCAGACATGAGTTAAATAGGGAGGGAGAGAGGGAGGAGGGGCTGGGGAAGAATGCTTAATTGGCTCCACCCTCTGGCCTTCAGGCATCTCATTAGAATGTAAATCTCTCTAGGGCCTGAGACCTGTTCCTTGTGACTTATGGCCATAGACCTCTCTGTGGGAGGGGCTGTAGAGGGCTGAAGCTAAATGAAAAGAACCAGGGCCCAGGAGCAGAGTTAAACTCCTGCTATTCAATAAGGGTCTGGGGTTCCAGGCTTATGCTCCACCAAGCACCCAGATGCTTCTCATAGCCCACTGCCCCACACTTTAATTCATCTGGATAGAATACAGACATATCCTTATTACACACCTTTAATCCTAAATAATGAATATAAAGTTAGTTTGTGGAAGGAAGAAGTGATGGTTGAAAGTGACATCTCATTGAGGGCCAGTAAAAATGATAAATCAGAGAAAGATTTGACAGAATGTTTCAGAGACATGATCTGCCCAACTCTCACAAGACCAGAGAGGGAAAAAAAGCTGTTTAGAGCAGTACACAGTGAGTCAGGATGTGGGAAGTTCAGTGAGTACAGTTCAGTTGAGTTAATGCAATGTAGAGGAGTTGAAATGAGTTCAGTTCAGTACTGTTCAATTGAATACAGTTGAGTTCAATTGAGTTAATGCAGTTCCATTCAGTTAAGTTTATGCTGTTTGTAAAGTACAGCTCAGCAGAGATAGTTGAAGGAAGAGAATAAGGAGCTAGATGATTAGAATAAATTGCTAGAGATAGTTTGAGGCCAAGCAGAGCAATTTAACAAGAAGCCAGAGAGGAGTTTGAGCCAGAATAGCTGAGTTGAACAAATCATCCAGATTTTAGAAAGAACTAGAAAAGGTGAGCTTATTCACCAGTAATCCTCTGAGATGACAATTACTTGTGGCAGATGAAAGATACTTTTACATCTATTTTCAATCTCACATACTTTTCTATGTTTGCATTATACTTCTGTATGTTATATTCCTTCAAAAGAGCTTAGTGGAAAGAGCCTCATTAGTTTATACATATCCTGGAAGATCTTTATTCCATTTTTAAGTGTAAAGAGTCACTTTACTGGACACAGCATTCTTGGTTGATAATT
The DNA here is from genome assembly GCF_011762505.2 of Arvicanthis niloticus. Taxonomy (NCBI): domain Eukaryota; kingdom Metazoa; phylum Chordata; class Mammalia; order Rodentia; family Muridae; genus Arvicanthis; species Arvicanthis niloticus. Next base: position 23,936,724 of record NC_047659.1, read on the forward strand.
ATTTTGTTTCAAGGGTTGGAATGCATCAGTGTATGCTCTCCAGGCCTTCAGAGTTTCTTCTAGAAGGTTGGCTATCATTCTGATAGTCTGTCATTTTAAGTAATTTGGCACTACTCTCTTGATGATTGCAAGTCTTTCTTTTGTTATATACATTTACTGTTTTCATATAATATGTCTCTTTGCAACTTTAAGTCTAATTTCCTACATTATGCAGATAACAATTATTTGCATAGATTTGGACTTTTTCTGCTACCATTTCATAAAATGTATGAATAATTTTAATGTTTTATTTTTTTACCCTATAAGTTTGCAGGTTTGCTTTCTTAATATGCTCTTAATATTGATTCCTTGTTTACTTATTTTGCTTGTTTGTTTACTGATTTCTGAAAATAGTAATTTCTCTACATTGTCTTATTTTCATTATATTCTTGAAATTCATCTGTTCTAGTCAATTACTAAAGCTTTCCACTGAGCTTCGGTTTGACTTACTGAACTGTTCATTATCAAAACCCACATTTTCTTTTTCAAAATCTCCGTTAGTTCACTGAATATCTCATTCAAGATTTTAAATTTCTTATTGAAATCTTCAATTGTGTTTCTTACTTTATCTGTTCATTTCAAACTTTTTGAAGTGGCCATTTTTAAAAACAGAGCTTTGAATTATTTTTTTATCACTTCCACATTTAAACATTGTGTTTTAGTTACTGAAGAACTCTGATCTCTGGGCGATTCTTGTTGCGTGGTATTTTCATGCTTCGTGCTTCTGTGTTATGATTTGTACATTTATTCACATGGGTATAACTTCTAATCTTACATAGTTATCTTCTGACTGAGCAGTCTGTTCTCCATGAATTAACACCCTGTAGGACAAGAGAGAAGAAAAAAAGTTATCATAATAGCAATAACACATATACACATTCAAAGCTTACAGAAATAAAAAAATGACAAAATTTAAAGATAACATATAAAACTCATAACTATAAAAGAAAATTAAAAATATAGGATATACCAGGGTGTAATAATAATAAACACAGAATTAATTATTTAAGATAATAAAATATAAAAAGAGATATGGTATATAAATATTTTAGAAATAATATGTAAAAAGGAAAAAATAATGCAAGAAAGCAAAGAAAAGGATATGTTTAAAACTAAAAATATTAAAATAATGCTGAAAAAAAAAGGAAAAGGGGGCATGGTATAGGGGTTTCTAGGGCTGAATGGGGAAAAGGAATGGCATCTGAAATGTAAATAAAATATCCAAAAAATAATAATGCTAAAAAGAAAAAATTAAAAGGATGAACTACATAAAAGAAAATAAATATGAGAAGGAAAAAAAATTAGCAAGTCTTCTTCCTGGTTATTGGATATCAGGATATCCAATAGCTGTGATAAGGTGGAGCAGCAGCTTAAAGCTGAAATTTACTGAAGTTTTTCTCAGTTCACCCATAAGCATTGATTCTGTATATACACAATAAGTATATCAGTCAATCCAAAATGAATACTTTACTTGAGAAGATTCCTGCTTTTTTTTGTATCAAACCTCTATTGTTCCTAATGAGCTGAATAATTTGCGAGCTGAGTTAACAAGCTACAGAATATCCCCAGTGTATAAATTCAAGAGCATCAAGTACCCATCCAAAAATACTGCCTACAGGTGTTTGAGAAGAGCACTGAGTTCTACACTAGAGAGGAAAAACTAAGGGAATCAAGCTTCTGCCTCTTGATCTCTATCCCAAGTCACAAAACATACATGTTAACAAGAGTTCTCAAAGTCCAGCAATTGCCACTCCTAGTTTAGACTGCCCAGTGGGCATGATAATCCACAAGTGATTCACGAGCCCCTCACCTCAGAGACCAGAACTTCTATCTACCACAACCTGAGCTCAGCGATATATATAAAAATACTCAGCATTTCTTGGTCATAATATTTTCTTTTTTTATTGTTTTGTATCTTCATTCCAGGCACTAAGCTCCTGGGATATCATGAAGTAGATTCTACCCTTCCTTTTTAAGTCCTTGGAGTCATTTAGTCTGTAAGAATAGGAATCCTCAAGATAATGCCTAGCTATAGCATTCAGAAATATCACAGACACAGTTTCCCTCTTCTCCAATGTATTTCTCTGTATGCAACAAGAGTTACTATTCTTTGAAAGTTTCTCCCTGAATCTAAAGTTTATGGAAACCATGAATTTCTCCTGTGGGTAAAAAACTGGTTTGTTCTCACCAGTATAGCCTGGACTTTTCCAACTTTCACTAAAATTGTGGCTTCACAGTGTGTTATCCCAGAACTTTAACTATGAGTTGTCTACTGTCATCTATATTGCTTCCTGTTGCCTTTCTGTTTTCCCATGGTTTTTAGTAGATCTGACTCCTGTTTTGTTTGTTTTGGTTCCTGAGAGTCCTCCTCTAGTTTTGCCATTAGAAAATAATTTCTGGGCATGTTATCCTGATGCTTCTCATTGATGTAGTCCTGGAGAGGAAATTTCTAATGCTCTATCTTACCCTAAAATTTCATAAGTGCAATTTATAACTGGTGACAATGATTGCCTGAAAGAAATTGTTTAGATATATTTTCTTCTTTGTGGCACATGATATTGGACCTAGTGTCTGAAAAATGACAAGCAACCAGCCTACTACTAAACTAAATTCCACTGTTGTTACACAATTGTGAAAAGGACACTAACTCTAATAACATATGTATACTGCCTTTTCTTGTGTCTTTTACTTACTAATTTACATGTTTGGCTCAAGTAAGTTATTTGTGCTTTTTTTCTTGAAAAAGTTGTGGTTATGGAAGATATTTAAGAATGCATAGACAGATCTGTGCCACATTAATGAGTTTATAAAACCTGTAATATGTTCTTATATGAGAATATATTTAAAAATCTTACAATTAAACAAATGTTACCAAGATATCCAAGAATAAAATGGAATCCAAGACTGTAAGGCCTACTTGTTTTATTCCTACCACTGTTAATGTTTTCCATTTCTTGTCTCATTCACCCTACTATTCCTCAGAACATTAGCCAGTTCAGTTTATTGTAACATCACAATTGTCTTAAAAGACACAAGTCTATTTCTTCGAACAAGATGATATTTTTAACAAAGACAAGACAGTGTTTTATATTCTTTGTATTACATTTCCTAGCCAAGTTTCCCAATACATGTTCTGAAATTACATATTTGAAACTCTACTTATTTATACAATCTCAGCTTATTAACATTATATAGTCTATATATCATGGTTAACATAGAAAAATTAGAAGAAAAATCTACCATATACACTTCCTTTAGCAAAAATAAACCATTTGGTTCAGGGGCTTTTTCTGCCCCATTCAGTTCATGTTAATATAATCAACATCCTCCAGTGATAACAGAAATAATAGAACCACTGCTGTTTAGTTTTATTTTGTTAGTTTATACTATTAAGATCATAACTTAAACATTAAAGAAAATGGAATCCTACAGCCCAGTGCAGCAGAGAACTTTGTGGCAGAAGATAGTCTCCATCTTGCTTCCCCAACCTAAACAGGACACAAAGAACAAGTGGTAATCACCTACAGATGAGTCATCAAAATTCCAAACATGCAAAATAGTATTATTATTTTCACTCATACTATCATAGACTTAATAATAATTCTAAGTCAATAAATGATTGTTGATCTCAGACAAATTAAGACAGTATACTAAATGACATAAAATTTAATACTATTCTTCTGATTTTAAGCCTGCTGAGTGTGTAAATATATGAAAAATGAAGTGTCTTTGTCTTGATAAATGCATTATTCTTGATAATGACTTAATATTGGAAACACACAACCTAATGACATCTATGTCAATATCTTTTCATGGAAAAATTTTGGCAATCTGCTATTTAAAAATTTATGGGCACTCTCTGGATCCATCCCGGTAGTGGGAGCAGACACCCAGTGGGGTCTGCACCCTTGGGGAGACTGTATCCTGAGCCATCCCTGGGAGACCAGTGTTCTCAGAGAGGCAGAATACACACACTTGGTGTATCTACTCATAAAGCATACTGAGCAGACCTGCCCAAACCTCCAATGTCCTGGAATTCCATCTGGATGCAGTGAAGACACAGCATCAGAGGCTTATCAATTTACTCTTCCCCCTACCCCTCTTCTAATATCTCAATGCCCGTAATCAGCTTGAAGAAATTAAAGAAGAGTCAGCGCCCCTATTCCCTGGGCTTGGGGACTAAGGTGGTTAATATTGGTCTACTACTTTTCTAGGGAAAAGTAGTGGTTTTGTTGGAACAGGGAGGAATAGCTAGGACTTATTGCATAGCCATAACCTATTGATAGAAATCTGTATAATTAATATCAAGATGAAGCTATAATTTCTTAAATTGTACAAGATTTACTTTGATTTCAAATTTAAGGTATTCATTGGTACAAGCTTCTTATTGATAGAAAAGTGAGATGAATATTGATACTCTCATGGGCATTGTGCCTGAATAACACATTTAGGAATACAGGGCTTAGACCCAGTCCTTCTTTAACTTTTTAAAACTGATTTGGGAGAGTAAGCCTATGAGTTAAGGGACTATAGCAAATTCATGGCTTTGAGTTTATTGTTAGTGGGTTTTCCATATTTTATTTAGAAATAGCTGAAAGGAGTTAACAAACAACAGTCCATGTTACCTTACATGGATAGTTGGTTTTCAAAACGTCAGAAGTCCATAGAATTGATGTTACAAATATTTCTATATTAATGTTCATTTTGATTAGAGACATGTCTGCTCCTGACAGCTTCCTGTCATGGATTCTAAGAAGAAATTGAGCATCCTTGGAGATACTCCAGTTGTGCGGTGACAGCCACTAGGCAAGAATTGCCTCTTTCCATTTACAGAAAAGTTAATGTCCAGAAAAGGAAACACCTGCAGAATAGTAGACTGATTATATCTGCCTAGACAGAGTAATCAGCCCTTAATAATTCTGCATCACTAAGGTCTGTCAGATGATTCTGGGCCAGAAGGCTGAAGATTTGATGCTCCAGCGTTCAGTAGTATAGGGGCTTTCCAGGTATTCAGCAGTCTCTATAAATTGGCTAAGTCTTAGAAGCTATGTTTAGTGCTTCCCATAATTTCAGTTAACTCAGTCATTCTGGATTTCTGACGGGGTTGAAGACCTATAGTCTCATAGCCAATCCTGGCTATTTACTTTGAGAGAAAAGATCTGAGTGGATGGTTTTCAGCTGACATTCATTCTAAAGCCAAGAAAAAAGCCAGGTTCAAAACTAAGTGTTTTAGTTAGGAGAGATGACAGAGGTTCTGGTTAGTCAACAAAATGATGGACTTGGTATTAGGACTATCTTGTACCTCACTGGTACAATTAGGAATAAGTATGTTCTAATTGTATTGTGAGAAAAAAGTTTTATTTTAACAGGAAGGGTGATATGTAGGAGGAGCTAAGGGGGAAGGAGTACCGAGAGGAAGAGATGGAGTAAAGAGAGGAGAAGATGAAGGAGAGGAGAAGCTAGGTGATGAGAGAGAAAAAGAGAGAGAAAGAGAGGGGGGCCATGGAGGCAGATGTTTATGTGTCTCCACCAGTCAAAGATAGTTTATATATCTAGGTTGGGTATTGGGTTACACTTCTGATTGAGCATTACCAAACTTATAAAGCCTTTGATTAACATTTTAAAAAATTTTATAAAAGCAAAAAGGAAAAGGGGGCATGGGATAGGGGTTTTCTAGGAAGGTGAAATTGGGAAAGGGGATGGCATCTGAAATGTAAATAAAATATAAAAAAATAAAAAGAAATAGAAAATAAAATAAATAATAAAAATGTATGGGCATATGGGTCTTTGGGAGAAAGTCAACATTTAGGAGGAAATACTAATATATATCAGGTAGCATTACTATTTATTAATAGCTACTTATATGTCTGCCTTAAAATTTAAAAATTATGGCCAATATAAGTTACTGCAGTGTCAGGATTCATTTCAACAACACATATAAAATCAATACTACAACTATCAGTGACCTGTTATTAAACTTAAAAGAAACCTACAAAGGGATGCTGGCAGTTTTCTTTCATTAAATTTGAAAATATTATAATACTACAAAATTTTTATTCTATCCTTAGACATTTGTATACTTTTTCTGCCTGTAGTTCTTAGGAACCTCTGCAGTCCACAGTGCTGGAATGTTATCCTGGAAGATATCCTGAAAAAGGCAATAACCAGTATCTGTGAGCTGTAACCTAGATTTTTCAAAACTTACTTGAATAAAAGTTTTTAAGCTCATCTTCCCTTCCAGCCCACCAACCAAAGATAGGTGAAAAAGATGGATAATAGGACAAGAGGGATGTACTCCTGTTTAGAAATAGTTTTATTCTTTAGAGCTACACCAATCTTTGTTGTCAGCGTATCAGCAGTCCTGTCCAAAACATTAAACACTAATCAGTAGGGGCAGTCTAGTTGATTCAGCAATCACCAAACCCAAATCAGTAGTAGCAGCTTGATCCACAAGAAACCTCAAGGCTCAGCCAAATTGGCATGAGTCTATGGAAGCCACAAGAAGCAGTCACAATACCACAAGAAGTTCTTTGGCATGTTTCTTTCTATCATGTCATGACAAGAAAAGATCAGTGAAGACCAGCAAAGTGTTGCAAGGCAAAGCAATGCAAAATCATCACTAGCAGTTATCAGCAAAGCATTGCAAGGTGAACCAATGCAAGAACATCGCCTCATTGTCTGTGGGGTTATATTTATATTCTTTCTAAACACCACATGCCCTCTCAAGTGTCTGTTTCAGTGAAATATCACATACCCTCTCACAAGATAGCATCCAGGAAAACACCGCATGTCTATTCTCAGCAAAACATCCTCTCAGGTGCCTGCTTCAGCAAAACACCCTCTCATAAGACAATTTCCAGCAAAACATCACATGGCACAACTGAATTGCTAGAGAAACCAGAAATTTCTACTTCAGTGGGCTTTAGTTTCTTTCATCTCCTGTCTAGAAACTATACTGATGTATGACGCTTTGAATAAAATTCATGCACATTCAAAAGTCCCAAATTGACTGAATAATTTTGAAAGACTCAGCAAAGAGATAAGTCAAACACCTCTTTAAAGTATGTTAGTAAGATGAATATCAGAGCTAATATTAAGTCACTTTTAACTGGTAGCCTTCTCTTAAGACAAGCTTTCATGGTAACAGAAGGCACTGTGTGTGTATGTGTGTGTGTGTGTGTGTATACACAAAAATATATATACGCAATAATTAGTGAATAAAAGGTCAGGAATTTGAAGAAAAATATGGGCAGTTTAGACAGAGATAAGGGATAATTGCTGTAATTTATTGTAATCTAAAAAGCTGTTAGTTCTACTTTCATAAGCAGAATTTCTAAGCCAGAATATTTTCAACAATTTATGGTAAATGCCCAGTAAAACCACTTGTACATTTTTTATGGATTTTTTACTCGAATTTCTACTATAGACCTTTTTGTTTTGAGATGAGATCTCACTATTTAGACTAAGTAACTCAATTGCCCTCTCACTGAGCTATTTTCAAGCTTACTTTTTTGTTTTATTTAGAGAGTCTTACTAATTTTCAAAAGGTGGCCTTGACTCTCTTGCTAGCTGAATCAGTTTTTGAATATGCAATTTTCCTAACTCAACCTCTAAAGTAAGTAGTATTAAAGACCTGTACCAAAAACCCCAACTGACTTTTTACATATTTATTGGTTCTCTAAGGACTTAGTATTGTTTCCATGGCCATATGATTTAATTAGGAAAGTTATAATGAACAGGGGAATTTCAATAACTCTAGAGTCTCAAAAAATATGGGTTAGAATATTTACTCACTCTGCACAGATAACAAATTTGTTTTCTGCATGACATTGAGGATTGGTGGAGGCAAACCATGCCAGCCACAACTAATCCTATTACATATTCTTCTGGAGCAGTGACAGCCTTTCAAATGCTGAAGAAAGGATCAAAGGATATCTGATTCAATATGATGGGCTGTGGTCTTAGTATACTATGGCATCTTCCGTGAAAATAGGTCATATTTTACTACACACCCTCTTACAGTCTCCACTCAGTAAGGAATGTCAGCATAATACAACAGGCACTGTTATTTCAACTTTTTTTTTTCTGAGAGATTTTCTCTGCTGAATGAAAGTTTTTGATTACGAAAGCACAGAAAATCATTTTAATGAATTACAAAAAGAAATAGTATCTTATGTTCAATTTAAAATATTAAGATCTATTTGGGGACAGGACAGTTCCATAAAAGAAGACAATGTTAGAGAAATGGGTGGGCCATGAGAATTGAAATGTTAGTGGCGGTGTGGAAATATTTCTAATTGAGAGCTTTTTGTCACAGAATACTTTTAAAATATGGCCAGTCTTAATCAGTCATATGTTTTCATGTAAACTCTAACTATAATTTTCCCTAAAAAAAAGTACCTAACTCATGATGAGTATCAACTTGATCTGGAAGATTAACATAGTTTGCATCCTTTATAAACTAAAACTCAGGTAGACAAACACGTTTGAATAGGTAGTTCATTTTCATCAATGCTTCTTGCAAGAAATACAGCTGAAGGAATGTATAGAATGTGGGAAGGGAAAAGGAGTAAAGGGTAAGAATGAACCACAAAGTTCCCTACCATACATATTAGTATCTTCATTCCTTCACAGTCTTAGTTGAATGAAAAAGATACTTCTGAAGGGCATAAGCTGGCATGTTCCGGGTAAAGGGTCAACCTAGAAGTGTTTTCTATCTGTGTAAGTGCTACTCTGTGCAAGTCTTGGTGGATGAGTTCCAACATCATCAAAACAGCCTTGAGAGACAAAGCAGAAAAACAGAACATAGATACTTAAAGTGAAACTATAGGATCTTTAGTGGAAACTGTTACATACCAGTTGATGGCTAAGATATGATGGCCCAAAAAGAAGTTGTCATGTAGACAGACCCAGGGTTACAGTAGAAGAGTATACTCATTACATGACACAATATGAGTAAAAGATTGCACATCATCATGAAATGGACTGACAAATCCAGAGCTCAGAGTAGATGGATTTTAAAAAGTACAAGCCATCCCTATTCTCAAAAATCTATTAGGATTTTTATTGAAATATCATGTTTTTCCAAGATATTTAAGAAGGTGAATAATTGCTAGTAGTCGTTCCAAGATGGTATTTAAGCTATACTATTATAAATAAACAGTAAGTCTTTTTCTTCAGTAAATTCACACTTGAAAACAGTAGTCTTCTCTCTTTGAAAAATTGGATGCAGGGGCTTGAGAAATAACATTTCTAATTTATTTTTTTTAAAGATTTATTTATTTATGTGGGTACACTGTAGCTGTCTTCAGACACACCAGAAAAGGGCATCAGATCCTATTACAGATGGCTGTGAGCCACCATGGGGTTGCTGGGATTGAACTCAGGACCTCTGGAAGAGCAGTCAGTGCTCTTAACCGCTGAGCCATCTCTCCAGCCCACATTTCTAATTTATTAAGTCTCACAAATAGATCTAAGTTCTAGAATTTTTTTTTACTGACATTTCTTATAGAGAATTACTACTTCAAATCTCAAGAGTGAAGTAAATTAAAAACATTTTACATCCTACAATAATGACTTTTATTATTTTCTTTGTTTTTAATTGAGAATTTTATGCACAGATATAATTTGTTTTGAAAAAGTTCAGTGCCCGTTTTCTTCTCTTGTTTTCTTATCAGCTCTACTTTCTTCACAACTCCATGTGTTTTTATTTAACATACATAGTCTACTTACTGCTGTCTGTATGTGTGCATTGGCGTTAGAAAATGAAAACACAATAATTTACAAATTAGACTACATGGTACTAGAAAGCTTTGAAGAACAGTAAAAAAAAAAAAAAAAAAAAAAAAAAAAAACCATGAGCATCCAAATGATAAACCAGCCTACAGAATGAGAAATATTATTTACCAAGTACACAGCTGACACAGGACCAGTCTCTTTACAATCAATGAGCTGAGCAAAGCTAAACAGCAAGAAAACAAACATCTCAATTGGGTTCTTAAACTGAAAAGAGAAATATCAAAAGAAGAGGCTGAAGTGGTTTTCTTAAATGATGATAAATAGCAACTTGTGAGCATTTCTCAATTGTTATCTATTTCAAAGTATTCTATATGCTTTGGCAAAGTAGTGTGATCATGTTTTGATAGGACATTCAAGTCAAATAAGGGGATGTAGTGGTATGGGGTATGTTTTTTGTTTTTATTTTTAGTTTTTCATATGAAATCTTTTATAGTACAGAAGTAAATGACATATTGAACATTGATGAGGATACATATATTCTGAAAACATAGGTTTAAAATATAACCAGAGCATCTTCTGGTACAAACTGTGATTCAACTTCCTATTCTTTTTCCCCTCTTTTCTTTTAAAGTAGATTTTTCATATAATGCATTCTGATTATGATTTCCTGTTCTCAAGTTTCTCAGAAATCCCTCTACTCTAATTCGCAACATTTCTGTTTCTCCTTAGAATACAAGCTGTCATCTAAAAATAATAAAATAAGATGAGATAATACAAACAAACTTGAGTAAGATGAAACCAAAGAAACACAAACAAACAAACAAAAAAGCGCAGGAAACATTATAAAAGCAGAAATAAACATTTGCACACACAAAAATCACAGAAAAATATAAAAATGGGAGACCCATGTGTAAGAAACCTGTAAGGTTAGAAAAATGCCCTGATAAAACATGAAACAAAGGACCTCCAAAGATGCCTTGGAGTTCATTTTGTCTTGGCTCATCTACTGCTAGACACTGAGCCTAAACCTTAAGAATGGTTTGTATCCCCAGTGAGACTCTCTCTACTGGAGAAAACTAAATTTTCATTTGTGAGCTGTTATCTGTTGGAGATAAATTCTGAATTAGGGATAGAGGCTTGATTCCATTCTTCTCTCAATGTTGGGAGCCTATCTGGTGCAGAACTGTGTAGGCATGTATGCTGCCACAGTTGGTGTGAGTTCATACGTGAATAGGTCCTGTTCTGTTTAGTGGGCCTTGTTTCCTTTGGATCGCTCATCTCTTCTGGCTCTTAACAATGGTTTATTTCTTTTCTTTTCTTTCTTTTTTTTTTTTTTGTTTGTTTGTTTCTCTGAGCTCTCAGGGAAGGAATTTAATGGATACACCCAATTTAGGATAGAATATTCAAAGGTGTCTCATTCTCTGCAGATTGTCTCTCTGTGGGTTTTGGATTGTTCCCATTTACTGTAAAAGAAAGCTTCTCTAATGTTAGGAGAGAAAGGCATATATCTAAGAGCACAATATAATTCCATTGAAATCATTTTATTGCTACATTCCTTTAGTAAAGTATATTCTGTTTTCCCCTTGGTCCCTGGTCTATCTACTCTTGGACTCTTGGCAAACTGATCAGTACCATGTATGAATTCCAAACATACATTGGTTGGTTCTCACCACAGGCTTTGTGCCATTATTACCCTAGTGCATCTTGCAGGCAGGTCCTCATTATAGATCAAAGTTTTGTAGCCAGGTTTGTGTTTACTATTCTCCTTTGATAACATGCAAAGTACCTTCTAGTACCATGACCATTTAGGGGAAATGCTCCCGGTAGACATAGCCATATTTAAACTTGATTGTCAATTTGACAAGGTTTAGAATTGTCACAGGACAAATATCTGGGTATGTTTGTAGGAAACACACACACACACACACACACTTATTTCCCTGTGTAGGCAGAGATTATCAGTCGACTATTCTGCAAAGAGTGTCCTATTCCTGGACAGTATTGTCTGTAGATGAAAAGAGGCAATTCTTGCCTAGTGGCTGTCTCACCACAACTGGAGTAACTCCACAGTTGCTCAATTTCTTCTTAGGATCCAAGACAGGGAAGCTGTCAGGAGTAGACAGTTCTCTAATCAAATGAACATTAATACAGAAATGCTTGTAATGTCAATTCTGTGGACTTCTGATGGCTTTGAAAACCAACTATCTATGTAAAGCAATCTGGACTGTTGTCCATTGAATCCTCTCAGCTACTTTTAATTAAAATCTAGAAAACACCCTAACAATAAACTCAGAGCCATGCAATTATTATAGGCCCTTAACTCACAGGCTAACCATCTTATATCATTTAAAAAAAAAATTAAAGAAGGACTGGGCCTAAGCCCTGTACCCACCAATTTTAAATTAGTAGAAGAAAGTATACCAATGAAACCCTTGAATTTGAAATCAAAATAAATTTTGTACCAACTAAGAAATTATAACTTCAGCTTAGTAACAATCATACAGATTTCTACCAATAGGTTATAACTATGTAATCAATTCTAGCTATTCTTCTCTGTTCCAATAAAACCATTACTTTTCCTTAGAAAGGCAGCCTAATATTAACCACCTCAGTTCCCAAACCCAGGGAATATGGGTGCCAACTCTTCATTAACTTTTTCAAGGTTAATACAGGAGTTGAGACATTAGAAGAGGGGTAGGGGGAAGGGTAAATTGATAAGCCTCTAACGTCTGTGTTTTCACTGCATCCATCTACAATTCCAGGACATTAGAGGTTGGAGCAGGTCTGCTCAGCTTGCTTGAGAAGTGGATACATCAAGTCTGTGTGTTCTGCAATATACAATTCTCAAAACAAATTTTAGTATCAAGATAATTTTTTTTGTTTGAATCTCTGGAATCTAGTCTTCTGGCAGCCTGCCTCTGTCATGTTTGACCCATATAATTCTGGGAGATAGAAATACCTTAATCATCTCTTCTAAAAACACACAGGCAAAACCTTTTTCCCAAAACAGAGTATCCTTGAACCAGTAACCAGAAAAACCTTTATCTTGACCTCATTCCCAGAGGAAAAATATAACCACAAAACTGAAAATCACACCCATTTTGAAAATTAAATCAATCTAAAATAAAAGAAGTAACTAAAGTACTGTATGTGCCTATCCTTAGGCCTTTCCTATTTTGCCAAGCAGGAAATAAACCCAGAATTCCTGTGGGGCCCATGTTAGACAGAACCTGATTCTCCTGTGAGGCAATTTAACTTTATAACATTTGATACCCCTGATTCACACTATCTTTATGTTCGGCTCTCTACCTAGAACAGCTTTTTATTTATACCATTTATTTGTTTGGCTTTCTATCTAGAGAGCCTCTAGTTACACACTGTACTCTCTAGAGTCAGTGGCAATTTTCCCTATCTAAGTTCCAAACCATGGGTGGAATTCCCCAAGTGATTTGGACAAATTTGTGTATAAATCCTTTCTAAAAGCAAATTATCTCTGTATTGTAACTTTACACTTAAATCAGTAACTGTTCTACAATGGAGGCGTATTTATCTGGCTCTCTTGGCTCAGAGCAGCTAATAATGTACACCTGTCTGTCTATAGCTTTCTGCCTAGAGCCACAGACAAATTTTCCCTACCTATCTTTGTTCCGAAACCGCAGGCAAGATTCCCCACACGAATAGGACAAAACTGTTTCTAAATCTATCTTAAAAACAAATAATCTCAATTTTAATTCACTGTTCAAATCTCTCTGCCCTAAAAGTAAGCCACTTTCTTCTTTCCCTTACAAAAAAGCAACCTGCATTTCCCCACAGCAGAGGACCTCAGCCTGCAGTTTCTTTGTTCAAGGTTCCTGAGCTAGGAATCCATGTGACTTGTCTCAGCACTTACTCTCTTAAAAAAAAAAATACAACTTTTACTCTCGGGTGAAATATACTTAAATTTCTAGTGAATTCATGCCATACATTGGTGCACCACTTGTTACAGGAAATATGTAAATTGATGCCACTGGTCACGCCAATGATCTATGTGGTGATGGCTCTGCTTAGCTCAGGATGCATACACAGTGACCTAAAGCCAAGTGCTCCACAGCTAGAATTGGCCAGCCAGAAACACTGGCCCTGGCACCCATGAGATGCCAGCATGGGAGATGGCTCTGCCAATATATCACCTGGCCTTCACACTGCTTGCCTGAGCCCAGATCATCTCACCATCCACATGGTACCCAGTTGAAATGAGACTCTAAAGCTTAATTATTAACCAAAGGCTTTATATATTTAGAAATGCTCAATTAACAAGATGCTCACACAATTAGAGTTGTTTCCCAATATCTAACCTTAAGATAAAATTTGTTACCTAAGACTGTCCTTGATGCATCCGTAATTCTCCATGGTTGCTATATGTCTCCTCTCCTTGCTCCTCCTCTTTCTTCTTCTTATTCCTCCCACATTAGCTCCTCCTAATTTACCGAGTTTGTTGTAAAATGTGGGGGGATATCCCACTGCACCAGCATACTTCTTCAACCATAATAGACCATACCTGCTTGGATTGTAAACCAAGAAAAATCTTTTCTTGCTTGCTTTTCTCACGTTTAAAAAAACCCAAACCAAAAAAAAAAAAAAAAGAAAAAGAAAAAAGAAAAAAAATCCTAAAACAAGTGACTAATACAAGTAATGCCAAAATTCCTAGACAACATGTGATGTAGCTAGAACTTATATCTAAGTACTGAGGTATAGTCTAACTTGCAAAAGATTGAACTTGATGTCTCTTGAGAAGTCTCTGACAAAAATTTTTAGTAATGAAGGTTTAGCATCCAGTCTGCAATACTAGTTTATAAGACAACTAGTTTTAAAAATATATTGGTAATTTTTGTTTAATTATCATAAGATTAACTTTTAAAATAACCTAACTTGTACATATACATGTGCAGCCCATTTTCTATTTTATTCGTTAAACAATTTAACAACACTGAAATAGGTCAAGCACCTTTATTAATTAACTCTATTTCATTAAAATCATGTCCTGCCATTTAAAATGCCTTCACTCTTGTGTGTTAAATTTGTGTGGATGGTCCATAAACAGTCCTTAATTAGTCACATGTGTATTCAGATGTGGGCTCATGTGTTATAAACTAACACAGAAGTGTATAAGAAACTGTCAGTCAGATCAAAAGTCAACTGAAAATCATCCCCTTTGCAAAGCTGAGAGCCTGTCACAGTTAGTTAGTCATAATTGTTTAAAACATCAACCAAATTCTTATTCTAATTGAGCATGAGTTGAAAGGCTACCCACTTTGAGGCCTTTGCTTTTATCATTTGTATACAGTTAAAAACTACTATTTTGCTTTTCTTTGAAATTCCCCTTGGAGTGGTAGACATTACTTGCTTCTGAAAATATACAGGTAGATCAACCAATAATTTCAGAACTTTTCTACAGTTTCCAGTTATTTCTGTAAACACTGACATGGAAATATTCAAAGAAAAAATATTTTCTTATATTTAATCTATTTCTCTGGACACTTTTGATTTGATACAAATAACATATTTGTAATAATAATTTCAGAATCATCTTTTACAGTCTAATATTTCTGTTACTCTATTATTTCAGTTTTGTAGAGATAGGTAATTATGCTGTTTATGATTATTCTATAATCTACCCATAATGTTTATTTCTCTTAATTATACCATTATAAATATTCTATGATAGATAGTGGCTGAGCAATGCAATAGATCTATATATTTGCATTATGTCAATGAACTCCACACAACAGTTCTGTAACTATCATTATTCTTTTAATTTTAAATGTTCATAAAAAGTCTGAATTAACTTTCATCCTATGGTTTCTGATCAACAATATCCAAGAAATGATTTAATAGCAAAATTTCTCTCTGTGCCATACACAGGACCACACAAAATTCCATCATGCTATGGTCCTTTCAATGGATTAGGATTTTGTTTTTTTAAAAAGTTACTTATCTTTTACATTTACTTCAGTAATATAAAACAAATGGACAGTTTTCCCATGTACTCACTATTCACAGTCTTTATTTATTATGCATATCTGGGTATCTGTCCATGGTTACTAACCTGTCTGAAAGATTTGATTTGTAGTTCATACCTGGTGGTGATGAAATCCCTGAGGTATACATATTAAAAGTAAAATGAATAAATAAGTAAGTAAACAAATAAATAAGCCTTACTATTTAGAAAATATTTTGCTATTTCTGTATCATTTAGCATAGCTCCAAGGAAGAATCTGGCAGGGAAGGGGAAGAAGCAATAAAACATACATACCCTAAAAGTATCTTTTATTTGTCTGAGATAATTGTCATCCCGGATTCTTACTATTGAATAAGCTTACACCTTCTACTTCTTTCTGTACTCTGCCTGGCTGGTTCAATTCAGCTCTTCTGGCTCAAAATTTTTCTCCAATCTGACTGATATAAACTGTTTTTCTCTTGGCTTCTGATTTCATTGCTCTGCTTTGCCTCACTCTAGCAAGTTCTTCTAATCTTCTAGCTCCTTCTCATTGTCTGCCTTGGTCTGTCTTCACCTTCAACACATTTCTATGAAGCCAAAGTGAAAAAAAAAAAAAAAAAACTGCCTCCAAACTCCATGAACTGAATTGTAACAAATCCCATTCCACTGCACTGCCTCTTAATTCACTAACTCAATGTAACTGACTGAACAGAACTGACAGACTCTGCACTGTTTTCATCAGAGTTGGGCATATCCTATCTCTGTGACATTCGGTCAAATCTTTCTCTGATTCATCACTTTGTCTTGCTTTCAATTATATGTCAGTATTCAATATGACTGCTCCTTTCTAAAACATACTTTACCTACATTTTTAGAGATTAAAAATGTATACTAAATATATTCCAGCCAGATCTCATAGACATAGAAAGTATCTGAATGTGATCTTTTGTCAAATAGGCCATGTTGCTGGTTTAAAATTTTTCTATAAAATCCACACAGATTCATGGACGTACAGAAAACCTGAGATCAAATTGACTGTGCACTGTGACATAGAACCCACTGTACCCCAGACGCTTGAATGTTTATTACATACAGTTGAAAAGCAAGGTGATGCTTTTGTATACATCTGAATCGAGGAGGTAGGGCTTATGATATAAAGCTGGATTAAGGGGGCAGGTTTAGCTGATTTTGGTAGAAGTCTCTGTAAGAAAAAAAATCTTCAAGATGTAAGTATCTGGGGGAGTGTAGTGTTTCTGAACACAAAATCCTACACAGGAACCAGAGGTAGACTTGGTCATCTCTTAGAGCCCCATCCCTGAATACCACCCAGGGGGTTGCACTTGGGTATTTCCCCATATATCTGAGGCTTTGGTATAAATTTGCTGAAATCAACAGTATATATTTCATTAGGACTTAATTCATTCAGGTCTTTTTTCATTGTCCCACACAAGCAAATAATTTTGCATTGATAATTTTGGTAAATCTTCACAACTGTTTGGATAGGGATAATTACTTCTTAATGTTAAGACAAGGTCTTTCTGAATACACCATATAATCTATCATTAATTAACTTTCACTGCTTCTTTGGTAGGAGTAGTCACTGTTCTTGGGTTTGTAAGTATACCACACAACATTGCTTGAATTTTTTTTAAAAGTAATTTTTTGAGGTTATAAGATAATTATATCATTTCTCCCTTCCTCCTCTTCAACCCTCCCATGCACACCCTATGCTCTCTGAATTTCATAGTTTCATTAGGGAGGAGGGAGAAAGACAAATCAAGAAGAAAAAGAAGGGAGGGAGGAAAGTAAGGTAAGAGTAAGGATGTCTGAAATAGTAATATGATGTCATATTATCTACCTAAAATTGCATAATAGATAAAACTCTTAGTATACATGTAGATACGAAGTTTGAATGAAAACTTCCCATTTTGGCCCCATTATTCTTTCCAGAAGAGTCATAAACTATCAAAAAAACCCTAAAATATCAAACATGAATACTTTTCTGATGATTTTTTAGCTTCCATCATATCTATGGGTTGATTCAAACCAACTCAGACCTAAAGAACAACAGAGAACCTCCAACATTCTTTGGCTTCCTTTTTATACAGAAGCTTCTATTTTATAATCTTAAGTATGTTGGCTTCTTTGGATTCTGAAACTATACTTACATTGCAATATTGATTCAGGCTCTGTCTTTGTTTTGTCTCTCTGAGTTACAGGAAGCTAAAGAAGTAATAATCAAGAGCAGACCTAGGATTCACCTTCTTTCTTTTTTATAACACAGACACCCTACTGCTTTATTGCCTGTTACGAAGTGTCTTGCATGTTTCATTTGCAGTGAGCAGCCAAATCCAGTCCACATTACTCCATCATGATGAGAATGAGCACCACATTTTTTTAGTGTTATTTCCTGTCTCCAGGTCTGGGGATTAAGATCAGGCTGTTATAGGGGTTAAAAGTACATTTTACCAAAAAATTATCAAGATAAACTTTTTGAAAATGAAAAATATAGAATAATATTATGTGTTTTGTCCAACGTGCCATTCTATATGCTTTGGATGTACTATTGTTAAATTTATAAAATAATACATGAGGTATGACTACTCCAAAAATGTATGACACATGAGGTATGACTACTCCAAAAATGTAAGAGTATTTTGGTTACATAAATAATGGTACCACTACCTGTTTCATCGATAACAGAAGATGAGATTACATTATCATTACACTTGCATGGAGTTTCAACAATAGCTGCTTTAACCTGCCAGACACATCAATTTCTTTATTAAAATATTCTATTTCAGTGCAACTAGAATAAATAACACTTTCTCAGTTCTTCCTACCAATGCAAAAACATATAAACATTGCTTTTGTTCTTTATTTTCCTTACAAATGGGCCAATTTTGACCTCCTCAAAAAAAGAATCACTGGTATGACAACGAAGCAAATCAGAGATGGAGAAAGTACTAGGAGAACAGGAAGTATCGTTCATAGTATTCTAAGTTCCCTACTTGTGGGGTACATAGAAGATTCCTTCGTTAATCTAACATTTTCTTTGACTTGAAGAGTTCACTCATTATTTCTCTTCTTAGCTGGAGTTACTATGTAGTTTGACTAGAAGTAAAGTAGTTAATGTACTTTGCTTACATTGACTTAGGATGAGATGTTTAAAATTAAATAACTCAGGACCAAGAGAGAATCATTCTGTGAAAACCTTCCGTGGCTTGAGAATATGAAACTTTGTGTTTCACATCTGGGAGAAAAGGGTAAAGGCAAAAAAAAGTAAAAGCTATGCTTGGAAGTGGACAAAGGAAATATGAATTATTTGTACTCAAATTCTAATGAATTTTCTTTCTCATGTTCCTTAAAAGTACAACTGGTGAAAAACAAAGTATCTGAGAAATCAGAAGATATGTAACATGAAGTATTAAACTGAACAGGGCAACTCTCCAGATCCTTGTCAACATATTAAAGTATGACAGATCTGATCACATTCATGGTTTCCTAATGATAAATAACCAATCACCAAATGTAAGGCCTATGCTTTGGCCTGGGAAAATGTGTATAGATCTATTTATCCTATCAAAATCTTTTTAAAATTTTAAAAGAAGTTTTTCACCTATTACAAATATAATTGAAACTCAATGAAATAATCAAACATTCATGGCTCCAGCCCCATAGGTAGCAGAGGATGGCCTTTCAGACATCAATGGGAGGAGAAGCCCTTTGTCCTGTGAAGGCTCCATGCCCCAGTGTAGGGGAATGCCAGGGTGGAGAGGCTAGAGTGGATGGGTGGGTGAGTAGATGGGGGAACACCCTCATAGAAGCAGTGGGAGAGAGGATGGGAAAAGGGGTTTCTGGAAGGGAAACCAGGAAATTGAATAACATTAGAAATGTAACTAAATAAAATATCTAGTAAAAAAACAGATAAAAAACAAACAAGCAAGCAAGCAAACAAACAAACAAACAAACAAAACCAAGTATTATTTTATAGAGGTGCATCTTCTGAAATATACTTTGTTAGATGCAAGTGTCCAGGTCTGTAAATTATGCTTTTATTTTTCATTCTGTTAGGAAATATTTTTACTGCTTAAATTTACTTTCGTAACTATTTTTTGTTTGTTTGTTTTTACTTTTAGCATCCTGGTCCTTCACATGGTCTCTCAACAGGTATAAATTTCAGAGTATACCAAGATTGCATTGGTTGAGGCATATACTTATCATCTCAGCTAAAGCCTTGGAATGTCTTAATGGCCATATGATTGCTGGGCATTAAGGTTCCTCTTTATACAACACATAGCCAGAAAAAAAATGTGGGTGAGAAAATACTATTTTGAAATGAGACACAGAGGCCACTCAAAAGAGGTCATTAGTATTGTATAGATGGTCCTTTGCTCTTTTGTTCCTTCTTGGGCTTCAACAGCAGGAGTTTAAAGTCATCTTGTGATCCAATTTAGAAGAAATAGAAATTTCCTCTTCCCAATATTTGGTCTATTGTTAATTTTAGAGATCCTAGTGCAGTGAAGATTTGATTAAGGAAAAAAAGAAGAAGAAGAGAGAGAATAGTTGAATATAGAAGATGAGAGAGCTAGATCAGAAAAAAGTTTTATCAAAACTTACTGATAATTATTTTAATTAAAAAATTTACCTGGAAGGATGAAGGGTAGAGCGTAGACTGCTCTTCAAATGAATCTAGATTTGACCCCATCACTCACATAAATGCTTACAACTGACTGTAACTCCAGTTCTAGAGGGTCTGATGTTTTCTATCTGCCAAGAGCATAGACATTCAAGTTTAATCCAGAGATAAATGTAGTTAAAATACCCATACTCACATTTTTTTTAAAAAAGAGTTTGAGTATAAAATGTCAACAACATACCTGCTAAAGAGGAACCAGAGAGGAAAAATAACATCAATTTCAGAAAAATGTCATCTATCTATCTTATCTAATTAGTCATATTATATGAGGTCAATAATAGTTGATACATTTTCTATACTATAAAATATCTTCTAAACAGGTTTTATGACTAGAAGTAAATGTTAATTTTTTTAGCCTTTCCTAAAGCTTAAATTACCTAACTAAATGAAACTCGACATGATCTGTATTTTAAATTCAGATTTTCAAAGTTCTCAATATTATTCAGAAAATTTTTTATCTTTTAGTATAATGTAAACAACTTCCATAGAATTAGATCTTTGAACATTGGAGTTGTACTTCAAATATAAAGAATATAAACAGTACTCTCTCATTCTTTCTCACACCTAAATTACCCCACACATCCTCTATGTAAACTTTTCAGCATCTACAAGAGTGACCATAGGGAAGAATTCCTCTGGTAATGAGAATACAGAGCCAGAACACCCATCTTCTGTAATAGGGCAACACTTCCAATGGTGACACTGGGACATCAACCCAACCTTAAAACCTGCATCTACAATATTTCCTGCCTGAAAGATGTGCTAGTGTACCCCTGAGAGATTGCCCCACCAGCCAATGCCCTCTCTCTCCACTGTTCTCCATACAAATGATCTCCTCTACCCCTGCCACTACTCTTCCATCTAGTTCCCTCCTTCCATTGATCCAAGATATCTATTTTGTTTTGCTTTCTGAGATAGATTTAAGCATCATCCCTTGTATTCTTCTTTATATTTGGCTTCTTTGGGTCTGTTGATTATAGCATAGTTATACTGTACTTTATGGCTAATATCCACTTATAAGTGGGCATGTTCCATATGTGTCCTGTTGTATCCAGGTTACCTCACTAAGGATATTTTCTAGTTCAATTTATTTGCCTGTTAAATTCATAATGTCCTTATTTTTAATGTTTGAGTAATATTCCATTGTGTTGGTATACTACATTTTCTGTATCCATTCTTCAGCTCAGTGATATTTAGGTTATTTCCAGTTCCTAACTATTACAAATAAAGCTGTTATGAACATAGTTGAGCAAGTGTCCTTGTGGGATGGTGGAATATCTTCTGGGTACATGCCCAAGAGTGGTAGAGCTAGGCCTTAATGTAGAATTATTCCCAACTTTCTAAGAAATTGCCAATTGATTTCCAGAGTGATTGCACAAGTTTTCATTCCTTCCAACAATGGAGGAATATTCGTTTCCTTTGCTACGCAACCTTGCCAGCATGTTCTATCCTTTGAGCTTTTGATCTTAGCCATTCTGATGGGCATAAGGTAGAATCTCAGAGTCATTTTGATTTGCACTTTCATGATGACGAAGAACATTGAACACTGAAATTTTAATTTTTCAAGCCTTATTTTTAATGATGGTTCTTAATACTTTAACCTCACATTTAGCCCACCACCCACCAGAGGGAGTGGAATAGAAAGTATACAGGAGAAGTGGACCTGTTTAGAAAGCTTCTTTCGAGCAACACCCATTGGTGTTGTCTGGAAATCTGCAGTTCAGTTCCCAGGTTCATAGAAGGAAGCAACTTGGTCCACTCACAAACACTTGACAGATATATCAGCAGTTCAGTTTGGTAAAGTTGGGATAGCAGACAGGAATCATCAGAGATGGCACGACCTATAGGCCTTAGCCTTGGCTCGAATCAGTAGGAGGGATGACAGGAGAAGTTCTCAGCTGTGCTTCTCTCAGCAAAGTAAAGATCAGCAAAGACAGGAGACTGATAGTCATTGCACAGGTAGCTCTATAAGCAAGCCTAGCTTAGTCTCTGTAACCATCAGTGACAGACTAATCCTTTATACTCCCTCCAAACATCATGTGTCCTACAGGGGTCTTACCTCAGCATGTGTCTTTACTTAGCATGTGTGTCTGTCTCAATTGGCATTGCTCTGTCAAGTCAACAAAAATGGCAAAAACCCTGCAGCACATCACCAGAAGTATACTCTATGGAGTTCTAACAGTTGGAGCTCAACTACACAATGTAAGGCATACCAATACATTAAGTGTTGTAGTGAAGAATCCTTCATCAAGTGACCTTTCATGTGCTTGCTTAGCAGAACATCTTTCACTTGTCTGCTTCAGTGAAATGTTCTTTCTGCCTTAGGCTTTCATGTTTGTCTAATTCAGGAAAATACTACGGTACATGTTTGCCCCAGCAAAACACCATCCAACTGACTTTCTAAAACCCCTTAAGTTTCCATTTCAAAACATTTCTAGGGATAGGCTCCAGAGTGTCTAAGATGGTGACTCTAGCTGAGATTCCTAGAAGTGGGGGACATACATCCTGAAGTGATCACTTCCTATATCCAAGCAGGACTTGCAATGGAACAATAATGACAGAAACCTACCCATAAAGCCTTTGACCCAAAATGTGTCCTGTTGACAAGATGTATAGGGACAAACATAGAGGGATTGGCCAATCAATGACTGGCCCAACTTGAGACTCATCCCATGGACAAGAACCAATCCCTGACCCTATTAATGATCTGTTATGTTTTCAAACAGCATAACCGTCCCCTGAAAGGCTCCAACGAGAAGCCAAAGGAAAGATATGGAGAGACTCACACTCAAACATTAGATGGAGCTCAAGGAGTCTTACAGATGAGTTGGGAGAAGGCTTGAGAGATCCAAAGAAGACAAGGACATAATAAAAAAAAAATCATCAGATTCAACTAACCTGTACTTGTGGAAGCTCCAGAGACTGAACCAAAGAGTGAGTACAGGCTGGATACAGGTCCCCTGCACACATGTAGCAGATGAGGAGCTTGCTCTTCATGTGGATCCACCAAACAACTGGAGCAGGGGCTATACCTGAACTTAGTGCCTGCCTGACTGCTTGTGGATGCTACACCCCTAAATGGAGAGCTTTGTCTGGCCTCAGTGGGAGAGGTTGCATGTAGCCCCACAGTGATTTGATGTATGAACATGGGGGTGGGGTTGACACCTAGAAGGAAACTTTCTCTTCTCAAAAGAGAAGGGAAAGGAGGAATGGTGGGGAGTACTTGTGTGAGGGGGTACTAGGAGCAGAGGAAGGGCTGATATTGGGTGGTAAAGTGAATAAATAAATAATATTTACTGAAAACAACAACAAGAACAATAAATACATGCTAGGAGAAAGGTACCACAGATTTTTTTTGGAGTTAATTATACTTTCAACTTGAGGCTCATGGATGACACTACCTGGATACCAGGAAGCAGAGGCTGGATAGCCCAGGGGCCTAGGATAAAACCAAACACAACTGGAAACATCAACAACAAGAATCCATGATAATTTGCTATACTCATAAACTACAGTCTACCCCAAATGTCATCAAATAGGCTTTATTGAGCAACTGAAGGTAGCAGATGCAGAGACAAGAATCAAACATTATGCAGATCCCAGGGAACCCTACAAAAGAAAGTGAGTTTATCCATACTTCTTTGGGGCTGCTTTATTGGGCTCTATTATCTACCACCCTTCCAACATGTAATCTACACTAGTCCCTTCCAACTCCCCCAACAGTAGGGAGAAGGGAGAGTGGTTAGATAGGAAAGAGGGCACAGACCCCTTTCAAGTGTTTCCTACTGATTACAGGTTTTGAGTTCCTTGGGGAATGGCCATCAGCATTGACAGAATATCACCAATGAGCAATCCAGCAATCTCCAGCAATCCAGCAATCTCCAGCAATCCAGCAATCTCCAGCAATCCAGCAATCCAGCAATCCAGCAATCCAGCCATCCAGCAATCCAGCAATCCAGCAATCCAGCAATCCAGCAATCCAGCAATCCAGCAATCCAGCAATCCAGCAATCCAGCAATCCAGCAATCCAGCAATCCAGCAATAGCAAACTCAGCACCAGGAACCACCAGCAGCAGAGATAACAGCAGAACATCAGCCACTACATGCCCTCTCAGAGACCTCACATTTATACTCTCTTAAGGGTCCCCAGAATTCCAAGAAATTTTTGCCGCTGATAAAAATCACATGCCTCCTAGATCATAAGACAATCATAGTTAACAGTTATAAACAATCTGAAGCAGTCCCATATCCTGAAGCTGGGATTAAAACAAAAACATATTCATGTAACATAATTTGGTTTTTAAAGAAACCAAAATTCTCACTACAGGAGAGACCGGATTGTAGGAGCCAGAGGAGCTCACAGAGACATTAGCAACAATGACAGAACACCTTTGAGTCTGAATTTGGTCCTCTGCATATCTTTTTGATCTTCTTGTGGGACTTGTAACAGTGGAAGTGCATATGTTTCTGACTCTTTTGCCTGCTCTTAGGACCCTTTTCCTTCTACTGGGTTACCTTGTCCAACTTTGAAACCTAGTTTTCTTTTAACATTTTATGCCATGTTTGGTTGATATCCCTGGAAGGCCTGCACTTTTCTGAAGGGAGACTGAAAAAGAATGGATCTGGGGTAGAGTGAAGGTTGGGGAAGTGACTAGCAGAAGTGGAAAGGGAAGAAATTGTTGTCAGGGTGCAATAGATGAGAGAAGAACTGAAAGAAATTAAAAGAATACAAATAGTTGAGCATAGCTTTCTTTCAAACATTTAATACACCATTTTTCTGAGTAGAGGGACAAAGATGTGACTGAGTTACATCTAACCTTATGTTTAGGGACACCTCAAAGTTTGGATTAAAAATCATAACTTTATTTGTTTATTATAAAAATTGATATATCATGGTTTTGTGTGAATTTCTATTTCTACTACATAATTGTTGAATCATCCTCCCAACATCCTTCTGTTAGTGGAGAGGAAATACAATAACTAACAAAGAGTGGAGGTCAAACGTTCCGTATCATTTCATCTTACTTGGTGCTCCTATATGTAAAAAAAACCATTCCTTTAGACATATATAGTGAAACATACAGACTTAATTTGTAATTTTTATCTTATTAAGTGTCAAAGTCCATGAATCCTCAGCCTTATACAAATAATTGTAGGCAACTAATGAATGTTGAAGGGAAATAAAGTCTTTCCTTGGGAAAAGCACAGCAACTAGTTATCCAACGCTAAGGGATCATCCCTGAAAACACACAAATATGCACACAAGTAACATTATACAGATTGAGAAGGTTTTATTTAGAAATATTAATATATATTATATATTATAGATTACATATAATATAATATATAATTATATATTATATATTATATAATATAATAATATATATACATATATATGTATATATATATTCAATAACAATTGGTAAAGAACGAGGCCATAAATTTGAAACAGAACAAGGACAGATATATATGGGAATGTCTTCAGGGAAGAAACAGAAAGGAGAAATGTTACTACATGAATCTCAAAGCAAAACATTTTTTCCTAATTATTTTATCCTAGAGTAGCACCTTTTAGAATGTAGTAGATGATACAGAACAAGAGGTGCCTGAAATAGAGATGCTCTTCAAACTGTGCTTTTGAAAGTTTTATATTGAAGATCTTCATAGTGATTTGTTAGACAAGATGGATTCCTACATAACAAATCTACTTGCGAATCTTGACCTCATTGTCACTATGAGGTCTCCATCTTTTAACAAGACTCTGACAATGTGGCAAAGTGTCTTACTCAAGACTTGCTTTCCCATCAACTCAAATGTAGCTCATGCTTTAGCCTTAAATGCCCTTCCCTATTTTTTCCCCCCTCTGGCAGATGTAATCTACAGAAAAGAAATCAAAGTCATCCAGTGTGTCTCAGGGACAATGGGATTAGTGTTAAAGAAAAGGGGAAATTTTAAATCATGTATGGGATTTTGCATTAGTCACTCCAATTGTTCTCTAGCTCCCCTGGCTTTGTGCCTGTGTCCCAGGGGATGGAAGGGCAAATGATAAAGATTGCAAAGATTGGTTAAAATCTGAAAGAACTCTTTTATTTGAATCCTCCAACGATTTTGGAAACCTAAGGCAATAGTACTTTGCAACCTCTGTCTTCCTGAGATTAGGAGAAGGGGGTGAATACAAGAGTGTGGAGTATGTTTTTCTATTCATGGTTTCTATTGAACTTGAAAATGTCACAGCCTTAGAACAAGGCGTCAGCTGATAATTGGAATGCAGAATGATTTGAGATGGTATTTTATTCTGTGGGATATTGGGAGATTCCATTGCTATGTTGTTAATGTGAGATAAAACAGAGAGCATAGCTAATGTTTAGATATAAATATCAAGATGATAAAGACAGAAGTAAAATGATCGGTGGGTACTCTAAGCACTAACTTTCACATGGTATGTGCTTCTGGGACCACTCTAGAAAGGTTAATATTTTGCTAAGAATGTGAGGCCAAATTAAAATCCTAAGACATTGACTTACATATTATTGAAAAACAATGAATGTATCTACTTTGGAAGAAGTTATGCTTATGAATTAAAGCTCTCGCAAGCAAGGTAGAAATGCAAAATCGAAAGAACGTTCAGTGTTGTTGCTGTTGTAAACCTAGAAGACTACACATAGGAAACCATGACTTAGGCAACTATGGGTTTACTTTCCAGTGTTACAAAAGCTTCAAGGATGAAATTTTTTGTTTGTTGTCTATTTAGAAAATCAAAACACAGGGCTGGAAAGATGGCTCAACAGTTAAGAGTACTGACTGTTCTCCCAAAGGTCCTGAGTTTAATTCCCAGCAACCACATTGTGGCTCAAAACCATCTGTAATCGAATCCAATGCTCTCTTCTGGTGTATCTGAATCCCATCTGCAGATACCTAATTGAGACACTATTACTAGTGCCAAGAAATGCTTGCTGACAGGAGTCTGGTATGGCTGTTCCCTGAGAGGCTCTGCCAGAGTCTGACCAATACAGATGTGGATACTCACAGCCAGCCATAAGACTGAGGATAGGGACCCATATGGAGGAATTATAGGAAGGATTGTAGGAGCTGAAGGGGTTTGCAACCCCATAGGAAGAACAACAATATCAACAAACCAGACCCCCCCTCCCTGAGCTCCCAGGGACTAAACCACCAACCAATGTGTACATCTGGGGGGGGGGGGGGAACCTTGGCTCCAGCTGCTTTTGAAACAGAGGATTGCCTTATTTGACATCAATGGTAGGGGAAGCCCTGGATTCTGTGAAGACTTGATGCCCCAGTGTAGAGGAATGCTTGAGTGGTGAGGTGGGAGTGGGTGGGTGGGCAAGGGAACTCCCTCATAGAAGCAGGGGGTAGGGAAAATGGGATAGGAGGTTTGCTGAGAGAAACCAGGAAGGGGGATAACATTCCAAATGTAAATAAATAAGATAATCAATAAAAAAAGAGAAACAGAAACACAAAGCCAAAGTCTTCACATCAAATACAACCCATATCAACTATAGCATGTCACAAACAAATCTGAGAAAACCTGATAAAATCAGGTCTTATAATTGGCAATGGTGTTCTGTTTTGCTCCTTTAACTAGTTTTAACTAGTGTTTTTAAATCAGATTTTGCACTCAAGGAATGGAAAAAATGTGTTTTGTTATTATTTTACTTAAAAATTACCTTAAATTAAGTAATCATTAGATTATTAAATGGAATATCTCTTCATTTACAATTGCCAAAATCTTCTTAATACCACAAAATGCTTAGAATTCATCTTCATATATATCTTAAATATTTTAGGGGTATTGTAAAAATAGAGGCTAGTCTTGATATTTATCAATAGTAATTTAAAATTATTGCTTACTATGTATGCATATGCATATATGCACATTTCTGGAAACTGAACGTGGACCTCATTCATACCAAGAAACATGAGGTACATTCCTGGCCCCAATGCTGACATATAACATGAATTTTTTTCTAATATCAAGAAACTATGTAATCTGTAATATATCAGAATTGCCAATCCACAAACACAGTTTGTCGTTGTATTTATTCAGAAGTTTTTGGTTTTTTGACTTTTATAGTTTTATTATAAGAGAACTGGGCCTACTTTGAAATCTAGACTAAAATATTTTGAGTGTTTGTTTTCAAGAATTATAAATGGTGGTGTAATTTTTATTTTGATATGGATATACTTTACTAGTTTCTAGAAACACAATAGGCTTTTATCACATATCTTGTATCACTGCTTAATTTTCTCACTATTTTTGGACGCTTTTATTGATTCTTTGGAATGATCACAAAGGACGAATGTACTGTGAAACATAAATTGTTACATAGACTTGACACATGCCACTTCAGTCATCAGTGTCAGAAATTAATTGGAACTATTTCCCATTATCTGGACCCTGGATTGTTTTCACTGAACTTTCTTGCCATACTGCCCTAAATAACATACTCTAGAAGAAAGTTTTCCTGTACTCAGATAATTAGAAAATGTTCCACTCCTTCTGAGCCTCCTTGAGCACACAGTTAAATGGTTATCTGAGAACTTATTTTTTGAATATTATTACCTTTGAGAAGACATTGTTATTGGGCACTTTTTTCTAGGAGACATTAGTGTGTATAATTAAAAACATACAATTCAACTTCTCTGCAGGACATCTATGAAATCGTTTATGGGTTGGTTTTTTTTCTCTCTCTCTCTCTTCCTTCTAGGTGTCGCTAACTGTGGGCTCAGAGTAATGAGAACAAAGTTATTTTTAGGTTGGCAGCAGTGTTTTGGTTGCTCTAAACTAAAAGGCCTTATTTAGAGTCTGTATACACTACTATGGAACATTGTGTTTTATACAAAGCTAATTGCTTTCTTTAGTTCTGCCATTATCCATTTTTTTTTCTAATAAGGCTTTTGCTACTAAAGAAATGAAAATCGAGTCGCATTGTGATGCTGCATGAAAAAAAGCCTTCAAAAAAAAAAAAAAGAAGAAGATATATTTTTAAAAGGTACCATTCCACTACCTACTCTAGTTTAAAGAGAATTAATACCTTTACTTTGAAAATTAATGAATAAGTATGTATTTCTGCATGTTAAAATAAGTAACCAGGAGACTACAGATGATTTTTATCTTCCTGAATATTTGCAAAGACGGCAGATGAAAAACTTAATATTTCTGCTCAAAGTTATTTGGATATTTAGAATAAATTTTTATAATTTTTATCATAGTGTTTTGTACATTGGTTGTTAAAAAAGGCAACATTAACTTCTTATGGATGTTGAATATAGGAGATTAGCATCTACATTGGAACAATGTCAGACCATTATTAAATAGTTGTTCAAAGTCTTACTATCAAGTTTCAAGCTCAATTTACCCTGAGAAATGAATACTAAGTCTAATATAAATCCAAACCACTGTCCCCAGGTCATTGAACATTTGATAGTATATGAAGATATAGTTCTTAATAGCTCATACAGGCTATGACTATACTATCCTTTCAGACGTGAGAAGGCTTTGATGTACTCAGTGTGGCTCTTTCGTGTGTCCAGTCACATAGGGATGAATGTCAAGTCTAGCATAAGACAGAAACTTAGATCTTTATCAGAATGAGTCCATTCATTTTGGGGATAGATTGAGCCAAACTTGGGCAAACAAGATTATCCATGAAATAATCTGTACATATGGGAAGATAGAAATACAGGAGATAAAAGGGGTCAGCAAATGTGTTCTTATTATTAATGCTGTCTTTCCATCTATTTTATGAGTAGCAACAGATTTTGAAAGACAATTTCTCATGTACTTTTGGAGGCTTTGGCTAGACTTATAACCTGAAAACCATGAACTACACATTGAAGAGACACTCAGCTTGTGAAACCCAAAGTAGCAAAGTGGCCTCTTTGTTTGCTGGCACTGACTCTCTCGCCAAGGCTGTCATACCTCCTTGACCAGGTAAAAGTTTACTGCCTTATTTTTCTGCTTCAGGCTGTCACCAGGTACTCTGATAAATGGGCTCTTTAGCCAAGAATTATCTACTGCAAAAGATCTCTCAAGATTAATCATGGAAGCAAATATATCCACTGTACAAAATTTTACTCTTGTAGTACTTTCCAAAAGATAGTGTTATTCTTTCTGTAGAAGAAAAGATTTCATTTCTAACCTCTTACTCAGGCTTGGGTTGATATGTAATGAAGTATGGCAAATGACATTTTATAACTTCTTAGGAAAGGATAAGGAGACAGTCTAGTCTAGCTCAAGAGCTGACTGGACAACAAAACAAGCTTAAGATCAACATGGAAACCTACACGAGGCCGCTTGTTAAAACAACACATAAGAAAAAGGCTAGATACAGGACAGTGGTGTAACCATTAACCACACTCACACCCACACACATACATGTATATTGTAGACAAGCATTTATTTAGCTATGTGTGCATGTGTGAATGCTACCAGTATACCCTGAGGTCAGAAGGTAATTTTGATGAGTTGGTTGTCTCCTACCACATGGAATTGAACTCAGGATGTTACACTGGCCTTCACTTACTGAACAATCAAATCATACATTATATACATATATATACACATACCCATACACATCACATAGGCATACCCATACACGTACCCGTACACATACCCATATACATATTCACATGTGTGTATACATAAACAAATGTGTATATGTTTACACACATATATGTTCATATACATACATATACATGTTCATACAAATATATGTAGAACTCAGCTTCTCACAGTTGAAGGACTGTGTGGTACCTGAATTAATTGTATATATATATATAAAACATGTGTTTTATACACACACATATGTGTGTGTGTGTGTGTGTGTGTGTTTGTATAAAATGAAGTTTTGAATATTATGTGGATATATATGTGGATATATATTTGTATATACATATAAACATATGTACATGTATATGATCAAAGATAATATATAAAAGTGTTTTCTTTTTTTATTAGACATTTTATTTACACTTCAGATGGCATCCCCTATCCCCATTCCCCCCCAACCCCCCTTAGGAAACCCCTATCCCATGCCCCCTTTTCCTTTTTGCATTTATACATTTTTTAAAAAATAATGTTAATCATAGGCTTTATAAGTTTGGAATTGTTCAATCAGAGGTGTAACCCACTGACCAACCTAGATATAACAACTATCTTTGACTGGTGGAGATGCATGAATATCTGCCTCCCTGTCTCCCCCCTCTTTCTCTCTTTCATCACCTAGCTTCTCCTCTCCTTCTTCTTCTCCTCTTCTTACTCCTTTTCTTCCTCTCAGTACTCCTCCTACCTTAGCTCCTCCTACACATCACCCTTCCTGTTAAAATGAAACTTTTCTCTCAAAATACAATTAGAGCATAATTATGCCAATTTGTACCAGTGAGGTACAGGATAGTCCTAATACCTAGTCCAACCATAAAAGTGTTTTCTAAGATCATAATGAAAACTAGATCTGCTTTACTGTCTTTGAAAAAACATCTAGAGGAAAAAAGAGGTGTCTCATGTACGTGGTAATCCAGAATAGATGAAACTAATTGTGATCAAGCTCTAGTTTTGTGACTCTTTTCATTGTTTTTTTACTCTTTGACTTATACTTTCCTATATAACACACACTCGTTATGCAGCTATAAAACAAAGACTCTTGCATTTATCAAAATACACACTTGAAGCAGGTAGCAGAGAGGCCCATTTTACCTAGTGTTTATATATGTAGGGCTAGTTCCTGAGATTGTCATGACAAGGGGATCAGAATGAGAAATGGTTTTATTTGATGTGTGTAGATAAAACCCATGGTCCCTATACTATAATGACTTCCTTTTTGTTGTGTAATAGGACAAACAGATTTTAAAAGTGTAATTTTAGCTACTGGCTTATAGATTTGAAGCCATGATGATTATCTCATACAAGTCAAATATAACTTTAAGATTCTAACTAAATCTAGCTAATCTAAATTTCTTGAGGTAAAGGCAAAATATATGTCACAACAGTAAACTGATGGTCATATATATATATGATATATATATATATATATATACATATAGATTATGCATATACAACAGAAAATTGATGATTTTATAATATATATATATACACACATACATATATACATATACATACATACACACACAGACACACATACACAGACACACACACATATATATGTATATATACATATACATATATATATATATGCATTGTGAGGTAGGTATGTGTTTGTTATGCATTGTGAAGTAGGTATGTGTTCCTGTGTTGTGTGTGTGTGTGTGTGTGTGTGTGTGTGTGTGTGCGCGTACTCAGAGTTTATAATCTATACCAGACTAACAAACAGAGTGGTTTTCTTGGTAGATCATGTGACCCATCACAATATAAAGGAGATAACGAGGCAGCTATTTTATCTGCCCTTCATCGAAGTCTTCAGTGTGAAAAGGGATGACAAACTATGTTCTTTGTCAGTGTCAGTTTGGAATATTAGCGGGGAGGATCCAACTATCCAAGAAGAAGTCAAAAGACTCGCTTCATAGGGTAACTCCACAGAACGACACCTGGAGCTGTTGCGCAGATCGCCTCCCTTGTAATTTAGCTGCTGCTGAAGTTGGGAATACTGTGGGTTTTATGAGATCTGGTCTCTAGTAGCAACTGTGACCATTATTTTTCTCTTTTATTGTACTTCCTTTTAAACTAAGCTTGAGATCTTTGTAGTGGAGGAATACCCTGTGGCACCAGCCTGGTGTGTGGAGACTTCAGTAAGATTCAGTGCTTGAAAGGCTGTAGTATCACTGCGAGGAATCACAATGACAAGGCTGAGTTGCAGCTAAATCGTGAATGAAGAAGTGAGTTCAAACTCGCTTCCTTTGACAGTTAAAAGGGGAGATGAGTGGCTACCTGAGGATTTAGAGCAGATTTTTGTGGGTTTTTTTTTTTTTGCCTGTAAGAATGGCCACACACACTGTGTGCCATTACCCTAAGATCAAACATCCAAGGCCTGCATTTGCTCTGTCCAAAATAAATATCATCAGCTGTCAAGTGTGCATGTTATTAGCAACAGGCTGCTTTTGTTGATCATTCATGAAGGTGGGGAATTTGGCATTGATCCAAGGTTCAGCAACGCCTGTGAGTGAGATGAAAGAGTCTTGCCTAGGTATGCAGAAGAAAGACCAGTGTAAATACAGCCATGCAGTTAACAAAGCAACACAGTTATTATAGCCCTCCCATGGTGCATAACTACAAACTCACCAAAGGCAGCTGTAGATGGACTTTTCCTTGCAGTGACTTGTGAGTATCTTCCTGAAACAATCTGGTATATAAGAATTCAAGGTTAAAGCCAATTCATATTGGGACCCCAAGATAAAGTAATTGAACTCATACTGAGTATTTTACTTTTGGAGTGACAGGAAGAAATGCCTATGACTACTTTTCTGCATTTTTCAACTAGACTCTAATTAATAGGACTGACAAGATACATAGAACTTGAAAAAGATATACACCAGAATTACACCTTTGGAAAAGAGAAAGAAAAAATATTTCTCAAGAACAATGGCTCTTTCAAAGATATACTTGAACGTGGATTCTCTTCAATTCTTTCCTTTGAGAGTATTGATTGACAGAGTGACTTTCAATCTTATTTTTTTCATGGATACCTCTAGGATTTCTGAAAGATGTCCACTTCTCACTAGAGGAAAAACCCACATTTATAAATTTTCCTTTAATAGGTTTTTGTTGTGGTTATTGTTGTTAATTAACTGCAGTTAATTAAATAATCAATGAAGTTTTGAGGCAAGACTCACAAGGTATCTCAGGATAACCTGGAACTTACAATATAGTTCAGATTGGCCTTGAACTTGTGCTGATTCTCCTGACTGAGCGTATGGTATTCTAGAGGTATAGGCATCTGTCATCATGTCAAAATCTTGCATCCTTATACAATAGTTCATAATTGTTTTTCTAAATTAAAATCTTTAACTGTTAGATTTCTTCACTTTGTTTTGAGGATTTCTTTTCTTGCTGTGCACATGGATCGATCAGAACTCACTGTGACATAAACGAGATTTAATTTAGAGATAAGCAAGCCAGTTAAAGGTGAAGCTTAAAGGATACAATTTCTCGTGTATTACGGCAGAATAATATTTTTCAAAATGTTGTTTTATTCCTATGATACACAGAAAATTTTGATAATCACTTTAGCAAAAAAGAAAGAAGTTGTTTGATGTATTAAATACTGCCATTAGGTGTAGTGTTGCTTCTAAACAAAATATTGTTTTCAAAAGTATCTTTTTGTAGACACTAAATGAAATATTTTATTTAATAGTTATTTATATATTTATATCACAAGTGTAGACAATTTAAATAGGAGTTTGTATTTTTGACTATACTATTTAATGTAATGTTGGGTCACAAGAAATTTTGACACATTTGAATTTCGTTTGTATTAAAGTCAAGTTCTAGAACAGTGTGCTTGTCCTGCTAGGATTTAGGTCAAGAAGACAAGCTTCTGCATTGGTGCGTACATATATTCTTTAATTGGCTACACATGGACACTCACAATTGGTAGTAGTAGTTGCCATGGGAAGCTAAATTTCTGTTGGATTTGTATTTTTTAGTATTTTGGACTTTACGACATTTTTTTTTACCTAATCAAAAATGTTTGTATAGGTGCCTGCACACTTCTTCTGTCTCTGGTGAAGTGAGCTCTTTTTCCAAGACGACAGTTCTTTTACTATGTTTTTGCATGATGGATGGGATAAAAGCTACAGCAGAAGAGACTGAAGGGCCAGTTGATTTCCTGCAGCCTCGTTTATAGGGATATTAATCCATTTACAAATACAACCCTAACCACGTACGTAAAGGCCTTACCTCGTAATACTTTGACCAGTGGGAATTATGCTTTTAATATCCATACTGGAAGGGACACTGACTTGCAGGTCACATGACTAGAATACAATTCTATAGTGTGGATTAAGAATGCCAACTCCAGATATTTGTGGTAAGCTTTAGTCCAATGGGATATATGTTTATTATGTGCTACATATCAGAAAAATTAGTACATTGTTATAAAGGTTCTTGTAAAATAGAAACTTGTTTTCCCTGTTAAAATTACTGTCATTGCTTTAACTAGTTCTGTACAGTTTGTGATGCTATTATGTTTATGAATATAGGGTCATTCACTGAGGCCTAGGTAACCTGTCAGTGGTCACACCACCAAAGCAAAGTGACCTCCTTATTCCCCTGGCAACTAACAATGTCCAAAGCTCAGCTCTTAAGTCATGAGGGGGGACTTGGTAGCCCCTACCCACCCATGCAGGAATCTTTACTAGTTTTAGTTTTGTGCAGGTCTTTTGAAGAAAACTACAGCTACTTTGAGTTCATTTGTGCAACAGCCATGTCAAGTCCATAAAATGCGGTTCTTAGTGCTCCTCCGTAATCCGTCACCTCTTATCTTCCTTGTGCTAATGTGCTCTGAATCTACAGAAATCTACACATCACTGCAGGTATCCCATATATGGTGGAGAAATCTCAGTCACTTATTTTCAGCACTTTAAAGAGTTATGCGTATCTGCTTTAATAACTGTAATATGAACTTTCTCCCTGCAAGGTTAAGAAGGGGACAACTTTTGGATATAAGCATAAATAGCAGTTTGGTGACGTGACACAGGAGAAAACCAAGAAAATTAGATTCCTCCATAAAGCCAATGAACTATACTATGGATTCTCACAATGATTAAAATATCAAGAATAAAGCAGGCCTCAAATCTCATGAAGAAAATTGATAGTTATTCTCATAAAGAATCTGGCCTACATTGCAATAGTGGGCACACCTTTCCTGGCACCTTAGTATTATGGCCTGAAGGCAGGAACTTCTGTTTCAGTGTTATCTTCCCACTACCTCCAAAAACATCCAAAGGACCTTACAACTCTATAGAATATTTCCTGGACAGTTGTTACAACTCAATAGAGTATTTTTTAGACAGTTACAGATTGATGCATTTGTGTCTTTCAACTAAACCTTAGTATCAGCATAGGATCTTATCATGTAGTTAAGATTGACAACCAAAGGTAACCTCTGATGTTTCCCTGATCAATAAGTCAGAGAGAAGTAATATGTGTGTGGCACTGAGATACTCATTTAATAACTAATGTCTTCCTAGTGCAACTTTGCTCATCTTTGTAGGCTACCTCTGTCTGTTTTTAATTATTTGGCTGGTTAGTGAGTCTTAGTAAGAATCTTTGTATAACCTTACTTTAGACTGTCCTGTATACTGTCCTTACCCCCAAACCACTTAACCTTCTGCTTTTAGTATTCACTCCTGTCCTTTCATAATGCATGAACTCCTCCTCTATCTGTTTTTTGAGGTGCAAGAGCATGTGTTTCCGTACAGCTTTTTTCAAACACACTTTACTTTGGTTACCCTTGGTGTTCCTCTTCCTTTCCTTATCCCAACCCCCGCAAGCATAGAATATGCTTCTTCTCTTAGTCCTTTGTTAACCCCATCCCCTCTATTTGCATTTTCCTTTTATCATACTATTCTTCCTCTTCTTCCTGCTTTTGTATGATATATGGATGGTTAGCACTTAATTTATTTGGGAATCATCTGTTTAAATAATTCTAAGTAGAGTTAAATTTTATTCTGTGTTTCTTTGAGCTCTCTCTTCCTTTCCCATTTTGCTGGAAAGCCATAGGAGAAGGTCTGCATCGGTCACTGTCACAGTAGCGATCTTTGCCGCAGTGAATAGGAAAAAGCATGCCTTAAAAATGCTCATCTGGTAAGAAAACAAACAATCTGCTCTTAGCCTTTGAAACACCACTGTTGGGAAATACTAAGGTTAATAAGGGAGGAAGTTAGAAAGGGGGCTCAGTAAAGAGGTTACAAAAACAGTACACTCTTGCAAGCATCTTTTGGCAAGCGGCCTGTGGAAGCATTTAGAGTAGACGAAAGTTTAGAGTTACTTGAAAAGATAAAGGGGCACAGAAGATGTTCATAGAGCGGAATGAAGTAATTAGAGCTGGGAAAAAGGGAGATGAGCTCAGGCTCTTGCTTTGGGATATGAAAAGAAGGGTAGCTTGGAAAACTCCAGTCGATGTTGCTCACATGACCAGTCTCCATGGCCTCTCCAGTTCATCTTCCAGGTTCATTCACATTCTCACGATTTCGTCCAACCACTTGGCTGATTTCAAAAGAAATGACACATATTTCATTGAACTCCCAGTACACTCATATTAAAGATATTCTCTTAATAATAACTGTTTTCGTTTTTCTTGGAAGGATTACAGCTACATAAGGCAGCCAATTACTCTATCTGATAATAGTCAAGATTTACCAGTGGGTAAGCATGCTGAACCACAACAGAGTTAACATTTTGCCTCATATTTCTTTGTTATACAAATTATAGCATACTTTCCAAAGCTTTGTTTAGACTGAGTGATACTAATGAGCCCTGATTGATAGAGGACTAGAAAGTATTATAAACTTATCTGACTCTTCACTTAATGCAATGTTTATTAGGTTTATACAATAAAAAGCATGCATTTACATGATATAAACTTGGAATTTGAGACATTTCTCTGAAAGTTTGAACTAAGTGGACTTCACAAGAATTACTATGGAGTACGTTTCTAAATCTACATAAGGTATTTAATGTGAAAGTGAAGTTATTCCAAAGGATTTCTAAAACTGTAATTTTCATCTAGGGTTCATTGTTCTCACAAAAAAAAAGTACTTAAATACTAGAGACAATTTTAATTTTCTCAAATAGTATGTTGGGTGGGTAGATAATACTATGTTCAATGAAGGAAATTTGGGGGCACTGTTAAGCATAGAAATGATGCCTAGGAAAACCCTCAACTGCTAAGTATTATCTAATCTAAAACGTCAATAGTGTTGAGTCTGAAAATCCTATAAAACCTCCCATTTATCTTGTGTGAAGATGTTTTTTCAAATTATGTTGACAGAATACTAAAATCGACTTCATAAACCTGTCACCAGGAAGTCCTCTGTAGCTTTGTGCTCACTGTGGCCTTGAAAGTGATCACTATTACTGTCTCTTATTCTTTTACTGTATTGGAACATAAATGATGAACACTTTTTTTTTTTTTTTTTTTTTTTTTTTTGGTGGCATGTAAGAGACATTTCCATAAACTTTCATACTCCATATATTTTATGTATGCACACAGGCATGCATACATATGCTAATAAATAACAACTAAAGTAACAATAATAATTTTAAATGAATTATTGTTTCTATAAGTGTACTTATATTATTCTAGATAGGAACTATGAACCCAATTGCAGAAAATGTCATCAGGTTTTATTTTACAAACATGATACCTTTGCCAAGTTGAACTGGGTAATAAGCATTGATTAGGGTCATTTAGCCCTTATATAATTTGTGTGTGTGTGTGTGTGTGTGTGTGTGTGTGTGTGTGTATGTTTTCATGTTCTACAGGTTGCAAGAACTTTAACATATGAACTTAAGGCAGTTCAGAAATAAGAGTTTCTTTCAAAATTGATATTTCTGGTAATTATAATATATATCAACCTTAAGATGTGCTCAATTGCCCTTTATTTGTAGGTGATAATCAAAAACATTTTACCTTTAAAACTGCCATATATTTTATTAGTTATTCAGTTAACCAAGCACAGCAACATTTCAATAATGTGCATCTAAAATTTTACTGCTTATTTGCTTGCAACTGTGTTTCCTGGAGGTTCTAAATACCTGATTTCTTTCCACCACATTTCTGATAAGTAATAATTGTCTATCTTTCTTCCTATCTCATTTGAAGCAAGACCAATATTTTCTTATCTATGCTCTGATGTTTATATACATTTGATATGCATCTGCCTGTCTCTATCACAAAAGTTATCATATCTCTCCAACATATTCTTTGCTTAAAGATCATCTCACCAAATAACATTAATAAACACATACTGATATATGGCTGGGCACTGGATAGAATCTTCGCTTCTGTTTATTTAGGGCCATGATATGCCCTGTCCTATAAGATATATGCAGCTTTCGTAACTGACAGAATAAAATAGTTTTACTACTCAGTAAGACAATTATCCCAATGTTCTTTCCCATCAGGGAGGGTTGTAGGCACCTAATCATTAGGACATTATTTTATAAATTTTATTTATGTCTCCTCATTTTTAAGTGTTCTCATTCTCCTGACCAGGACCTAAACTTGCTTCTTGATCTAAGAATGTTTATATGACACACAACAAAAGATTCTTTTTGTGATTCAGTAATACTTCACACAACACTGTCTCAGTGTCAGTATGTGACATGACATGAGGAGAAAGAAGAACTCTTCATGGTGGGCTGCCTGTCTACTCCCCCTGAAATAGGTGTGCTGTCCCTGTCTTCAGGGTAAGGCACTTCCTAGGATGTCATGGACACCATGCTAGAGTAAGGGAGAATTTATTTCTGTTGCCATGAGAAAACGAAGGCTATATATAAGATGCTGCCACTTGACAAAAGCATACCTTCTTTCTCTCGCCAGCCCACATGTTCCTTGTCTCCCAGTTCAGTTTCCAAAACATGAAGCTTACCAGCTTAACCGGCCAATCCATAGTTAAAGTATTGACAGAATTAAATGTAACATGGACTACTTAACTAAATTTTTTCAAAACATGTATTTATGTTATTTGCTAACCTTTGCAGTAAAGGAGGAATTAAAATTGAAAACCCCAAGAAATACAATTTGCAAAATACCATAGAATGTGTTTATTGTATTTGGGGCCAAGACAAAGATTATACAATTATAAACTTTGCCTAAAAATATTTCCCTCCTCTGAGGGATTTAGCTAAATTTAGAAAAGAATCTGTTCTCATGTTTTTATTTAAGCAAAATATTGAGCTTTCAAACTGCATCTTACCAGACACATACACAGTGCAGATACTCACACAGACGTATTTTGTATTTTATAATATTCTTCTGTGATTATCATATGTACATCTATGTATGCTGTTGACTGCAGTTTGAATGAATTACATTTAATACTGAACAAGGGTTGTCCTGTATTTCTACCCCTATGGGTAATCATAAGCTACTTTCCTCTGAGTAATCAATGAGATTGTGCTTTATTCTCTAACAGATTCTGTTGGAAATTTTCTGTTAATGCATGTGTTGATTGCTTTGTAACCATGGTATTTCTCCAAGACAAGAGAGAAGAACCCTCTGTTTCCTTTTTACCAATGAAGAGAAATGATGAATAGAAATGCCTTTAGTGAGGCTTTTCGATTGTGAACTTTAGCAACTTCTCTAATCATTTCTGTAACAGTTTTTGCAACTTCAGTGATCTGGAAGAAAATAACAATCCTGGACATAGTGGGAAACACTAGCCTCCCTTTGACAACACTAGCTGCCAAGAGGATTCCATGAGTGTGAGGACAGGAGGAAGCTTCTTATCACAGAAATGAGTGGGAGATTCTTGTGTGTGGAAGCTAACAGCAGTGGTGAGGCTTGGCTGAAAGATAATGATGATGGTAACAGGGTGCCATGCTGTTCTCTGAAAATGCAACATGAATATGCTCAAGAAGGAGAAAAAGAAACATAAGACATCACAGCTGCCAACACTGCAAGCAAAATATATTAATTCAGAATCAGAGGGGCAGCATGCTATCCCTCCCCGCCCCCTGCTTGCTGCTTGAAAGAACAATGTGAAAAAAGGAGAGGCCAGTTGAAATTATAGTTCCAGTCCTTCTCTTCTGTAAAAAAACAATGAGAAAAACTCCGTCTGCCTTTTTCCTCAGTATGGAAGAGGATGCAAGAGTTTACAAAATAGCTGACAGAGTTTAAACCAAAAAGATGAAGTGAAAAAAAAATTGAAGGTCTCGGGGCGTTGCAGGCTGTAAGATACTGTGCAGGGGTGCAGGCATGCAGATTGGCTTTGGCGGTCACAGGATGAGAATGACACTAGTTCCAAGCCAGTGAGAGCCAGCAGGAAATGTATGAAGGGTGTGGGTTTGTCTTAGTTAGGAGGGAGGGAAGACACATGAGTGTTTTGTTCAGTTGACTGATTCTAAATAAGCCACTCACACATGAGGCATAGTCCTCAGGTCTGCTTCCTACGCCTAGGTCAGCCATGACCAGGAGAGGACCATCAATCACTCCTACTCACAAAATGGAGTGAGTGTGATTGATTGCTCAGGACTGAATTAGCCCTGCCTGATTCATGGGAACCTTAATGGAATCTGGAAGCCCTGAACTGGAAACTTAGGTTTTGGCCTGGAAATGGACCCCAAACCTTGGGGCTAACTCCAGGTGTGCCCTAGTCAATCCAAACCCTCAGCTGTGAGGAGGAGGAGGCACTGGGAGAGCTGCAGATCGTCACTTCTATCTCATATCATTTTAACACTTGAAGGTTTCCTTTCTAAAAATCATAGGAACTATAAGGTAGCTTGTTTGTGCAAGTCAGACTCCACTATGGCTTCATGAAGAATATACTTATTTATCTTGCCAAGATCTGTTCCATGCACAGAGATAAAATAGAGAGAAACAACTTCTCAATAAGTATACATTAATGTTCAGTTAAGTGTCCAACATTACCTAATTTCATTCTAGTATTGTCTAATAGTTGACAGGATGCTGAATTAGTTACTTTTCCCTTGATGTGGTAAAATACCCTAAAATAAGTAATTTAAGGAGGAAGGCATCTAGTTTACCTCATGGTTCTAGAGTTCAGTAAATCATGACAGGGAAGTTCTGTTGGAAGGAGTTTTAGGTAGCTGATCACATTGCATTTGCAATGAAGAAGCTAAGGGGAGTGGACTCTGTGCCCCAACCTCCTTTGCCCTTTGGTTTTCCCAAGTTGCCACCCAGGGAATGCTGCTACCCAGTGAGAATATCTTTTTCTAAGGTGGTCTTGCACAGGTATTTCCCCAGACCTCTAAGAAAACAATGTTACAACACACAGCTGGTACAAACAGGAGTGTTGTTGCTGTGGGCATATTGTTTCAAGACTCTGAGGTCAACTTTGAGTGACCATATTTATTTAAAGATGAACCTTGGCCCTTCCTGCACTCAAATTGCCCCATAACATATAAGACTGTGTGGTGAATGTTGAAGAATGTTCCTTTATACCCCTTGAAAAAGCCTTTACCTCCTTTGTTATATACAGAAACCATTATATTTTGAAATTTTTATATGCTAACAGTTTTAGTTTCTGTCTTTTGTTTGCTTGTATAACAGACAGGATTTTTCTACGTAGGCCTGGCTGTACTGGAACTTACTTTGTAGACCAGGTTAGCCTCAAACTCTCAGAGCTCACCTGCCTCTGCCTCCCGATTGCTGGGATTAAAGGAATATGCCTCCATTGCCTTATAGTAATAACTTTCTACTCTCAGTTGGTGGTTTCTACCCTGCCTATGATTAATAAGTTCCCATATAAAGGACAGACAGCCTTTATATTATGATAAGCCTTTAAAGCAC
Organism: Arvicanthis niloticus; assembly: GCF_011762505.2. Taxonomy (NCBI): domain Eukaryota; kingdom Metazoa; phylum Chordata; class Mammalia; order Rodentia; family Muridae; genus Arvicanthis; species Arvicanthis niloticus. The sequence goes on from NC_047659.1 coordinate 23,979,628, forward strand.
TGCAGCAGGGCAGAGTCTACCATCTATGCTTTTATGTCTACTTCCTGTCATTAACTGCATTATAACCTGTCACCTTACATCTGGACTGCTCTTAACTCCAATTAATTGGTCCAATTGGTCAGGCCTCATGGCCATGTTTTCACAGTTCTCTTACCCAATGGCATCTTCTTTTTTCTTTACGTTCTCTCTGCCCCCTAATGGTCCTCCTCTGACACCCAAACCCAGGATCCAATACCCTACCTATCTCTCTTTGGCCCATATGCAAACATATTTATTCAATCAATAGTTTTAAAATAAGGAGCAAATTCACATAGCATTACCTGTGTATGTGAGGATTCTCTCATCTCTGTGGAAAGCCAGGGTCAGTGTTTAGCATTACAATACATAGCAACAGACTACACCTCAACAGTGCCTGGCTTAGTTTCCAAGTCAGTGCCCTATTGCTGTAAAGAGACATCATGGCAAGAGCAACTCTTTAAAAGTAAACAATTCATTGGGGATGGATTTCAGCTCATTTTAGTCCATTATCATTGTGGTAGGAATCATGGTGGAATACAAGCAGACAGAGTCTTGGAAAGCTGAGAGTTCTACGTCTGGATCAGCAGGCAGCAGAAAGATAGTGAGCCACCTGGATGTGGCTTTAGATTATGAAGCCACAAAGACCACCCCAGTTGCACATTTCCTCCCATAAGGCTCCAAGTCTCACAAGGCTACATGTGCCAATTCTTTCAACTAATATTACTCTCTATGAGCCTATTGGGACCATTTTTATTCAGACCACCACAGTCTCTTACTTGGCACTAAAGGGTAATGCTGCACCTTTCATCCAGACAATGGCATCCAGATCCATATGCCATCATAGTCAGTTTCTTGTTCCAGAATCACGGAGTCCAATGTTTATAGAAAAGTGTATGAACCTGAACACTAGTAAGGTAATTTGAATTTAATAGATAGCATTTTATGATTGAAATTCTTTTCTTAAAGCCAAACATTTAAAGTTTTTTGTTTGTTTATTTTTTCCATATTTTCTTTCTTTTTTCCCTTTTCCTTTCTTTCTTTCTTTCTTTCTTTCTTTCTTTCTTTCTTTCTTTCTTTCTTTCTTTTTTTTTAAGTCACAGCTTATCTGTATAACCCTAGCTGTCCTGGAACTCTGTAGATCAGGCTGGCCTTAAACTCAGAGCTACACCTATATCTACCTCCCAAGTGTTGTGATTAAAGGCATGCACCACCAATTCCCAGCTCAGATTTAAAGTTTTAATCTCTGAGTTCATGATTGGGAAATGCTTCAAAGCCTAGTTAGTTGCCTTTGTGTTATACTATCTATATTAGAAGTGGATATATCTTTCTTTTTATTTATTTTATTTAGGCATAAATTTATACCTAATCACACATTCTTAATGGAGAGTGATACATAAATATATCAAGAAATTTAACTCATATTGTCGTTTCTAGAGATGCCCAAATCCAACTCTGCATCATCTGACATTATCTCATCTCCCCAATGAATCTGTCTAAGATGACTCCCTCAGGAGTCAGTGTGGGGCTGGAGAATTCTAAAACCTTTTCCTCATTAAACAACCATGATACAATACAATTTGATCTCAACAGAAATGTATATGTCTAAATAGACTCGGCATTGTTTTGACAGTTCTTAAGAACAGATTTAGTGTCAAAAACATTTAGGAAAATGTTAAACATCTATTGCTGGTATAGGTAGTTTGTTTAAAGTGGAGGAGATTAAGTGACCAATATGGCTTCTGAACATTCATTTACAACTTAGTTTGAAATGTGAGTCGTATATATAATTAATGCTAATGAGAGGCAGAACACCAGCATGGGCTTCTAAAACAGCACACAGCTCACACATTTCACAAGCTCACCTATACCACGACATAAGGGCTTAGATGTGAGGTCAGATAAGTAAAATAATAGATTTCTTAGAATTACAGCATTCACAAGTTTAAAAATTTCATGCAGTTTCTGTCCCACACTTTGTCTCCATATTTGCCCCCTTGAGAATTTTGTTACTCCTTCTAAGAAGGACTGAAGCACTCACACTTGGTCTTCCTTCTTCATGAGCTTCATGTGTTCTGTGAGTTGAATCTTGGCTATTTCAAGGTAGGGCCATCTGGAGACCATTCCACCTGGGTATCCATCCCATGTGCAGTCACCAAAGGTAGACACTGATGTGGATGTCAGGAAGTTCATGCTGACAGGAGCCTGATATAGCTGTGTCCTTAGAGGTCTGCCAGAGCCTGACATACTTAGAGGCAGATGCTCATAGCTAACCATTGAACTGATCAAGGGGTTCCCAATGGAGGAGTTAGAGAGAAGACTGAAGAAGCTGAAAGGGTTTGCTGCCCCATGAGGCAAACAACAATACCAACCAACCAGTGTTCCAAGAGTCTAAACCACCAACCTGGGAGCACATAGGGAGGGACTCATGGCTCCTGCTGTATTTGTAGGGGAGGATGGCCTTATCGGGCATGAGTGGGAGAGGAGATCCTTGGTCCCATGAAGGCTAGACGCCAAGTGTGGGGGAATTCGAGGGTAGAGAGGTGGGAGTGAGGGGTAGGTGGGGGCACATCCTCATAGAAGCAGGAGGAAGGTGGATGGGATAGGGGGCTCCTGGGGGGCGAGGTATGGGGTAAGGGGATGACATCTGAAATGTAAATAAAATATCCATTAAAAAATTTTTCATGCAATATATGAAAAAATCCACAGACTTCTTCAACTCTTCGTCTTCTTCTTTCTTCTCTTCCCTTTACTTCACCTTCTTTCTTCTTCTAATTTTTATCCTTGTAAGACACAAACTTACTATGTCTTCTAGACTGGTCTCAGACTCAGTCTATAGAGACCATTCTCACCTTGAACCATCATGTTCTTTGCCTTAGGTACTAGAGTGTTAGGATGCAGATCATCAAACCAAGATACCACATTTGCTTCACTAGATTGGAATCCCGTTATCTATTCTATTTTACTTCTCTTTAGATCCTCAGGCATGCCAGAGATCACTGATTCAGTAATAGTCTGCTATCCACTGGATAACTACATTGGAACTCAGCCAACCATCCTTGCAACAAATCCTATTGGAAAAGTCATATGTAACTTGACTCTTCATGGCTTCAGAGGATGTGAGGGACATGCTCTAGATTTTGACTGATAATAGTTTTAAATTTATTAGAGAAGTAAGGCTGATGGTGTTTTGCCAATGTGGGTCAAAGTAAGATTGAAAAGTGAATTTTAAACTTAGTAGGAAAATTTTCAATCTTCAGCAATACAGAAAACCAGAGATTGGGAGACTGTTAAACTCTGATTGTGAATAATATTCAGGGGCAGTGGTTAACAGATTCAACTCTAATTTTCAAGTCAATGTTAAAGTTAATTTCCCAAGTCAGTATGTTTAAAATAGTGTATGTGAACACTTGTGTGAATGCTTCCTATACGTGACAGAGACAGAGAGACAGAGAGACAAAGAGAGAGGGAAGAGGGAAAGGGGGAGAAGGAGAGAAAGAAATAGAGAGAGAGAAGAAGAGAGGGAGAGAATATAAAGAAACACTTAGAAGAGACTAGAGAAAAAATGATTATAAAGGAATATTTGGTGTCTTTTAATTGTTGGAACAGATTTCTTGTTTCTATGACTCATCAGTTAAAAGTATTTGATGGCCATTAAAAAGAAGAAAAAAGGAATGGTGGATTTTGACAAGACAAATGCAACAGAAAATGATGCATACACACAAAAATTAGTGATCTAAAAAAGTAGCAAGTGTCCTGGTGACACAATCACATTGTGAAAGGATGTAATCCTTGGTGAATTAGCTCCCTATAGGCTTCATCAGGTTTTTTGTTGTTTATTAAATAAGGTTTTTATTTGTAGCTGTGCATGAGTACCTCTCTTTGGTTATAGTATCATGGGCATAATTACAAACTTAAAAGGTTATACTTTATGTTGATTCTACAAATAGGCATGAGTTGGAGTATATACAGTTTACATCAGCACACATGTGAGGGTATTTATTATCAATCCACATCTTATTTTTCCCATTCTTTTGACTTGATTTTGATGACAATGATGGATAGAGATTTCAAAATGTTGGTTTTATGTTTTTATTCCATAGTCTAAAATAAATATTTCTAAGTCCTTTCCCCCCTGGGCAATGTGTTTCTCATTTGCTGTGGCACTCAGTGCAGAGGTACATCTGACCACCAACCTGATGTGGCCTGTCATCTGGGACAGCCATTTCTTCCATCTTCTTAATGGACATTGCTCTACAGATGTCTGTGGCCTACCTGACTACAATCCTTTAAATTTTAATTCACTTTACATTTAGCTTGGTCATAAATACCATTTAGGTACCAATACTCTGCTTTATGCAGTCCCTAAGGAAGTGTTTTTATTTTAATGAGGCCATTTGCAACTTAAGAGCAAAAAAAATCGCATCTTTGATTGAATATATTTGTCAGTTCTATTCCCGATTGGCATTTTCCTGGGGAAACTTGGATAAAACTGCAGGATGGCTGCTTACCAAGTGGGATAAAAGTCCCAGCATGTTTCCATTCTCAAATTTAACTGAATAAATGATCTTCAAAATACATTTTGAAAACACCAAAGTAAGTCCTGGGTACAATCGAAAGTAAAATCCAGAATTAAATTGTATTACAAATGAAATTTCCACTAACATTTTTTTTTTCCCACTAGAAGGCAAAAAAACAAAAAAACAAAAAAAACCAAAAAAACAAAACAAAACAAAACAAAAAAAACCTAAATTGAAACTTCAGTTTGTAAACTCTTCAGGTAATGCACTAACATAACAGATGGGAACAAATGTCAAAGACTACATACAAATAGTAGATAATTATCCACATTGTAGTTTTTGTCTCTCATTTTTACTCTACTGTTAGACTCTTCTTGTGAGTTAGACAATACTTGTCCCACAATCTTTTGAAAGAGAAAAACTGTCTCTGAAATAAATGCAGTGATAACTATTAGATTCAATTTTTTTGTATATTTTGAGGGTAGCAATTATAGAAATGAAGTCTATTTGTAAAACTACACATGCTGTCTAAGTAATAGCATACACCCACAATCCCAACAGTAGTGAATGTGAAGGAAGAGTACTGTGAGGCAGAGCTCATGGGAACTATTTCAGTCGCAGGCCAGCTTAGACTGCCTACAGCAACCCTGTCTCTAAAGAAATTAATTAAATACATGAAAAATAAATTGTTTTGGATATTACTTCTAATACTAGATTCTGATTTTCAGTTTTAGATTATTATATTTCTTAAATAAAAGTAATAATTTCTTTAACTCGTGAAATTCAATTTTACATTATCCCTTGTTTTTCACAAGTTTTATGTGTACTGTTATACTTTCAGTTATGCAACTGAAAATAATAAGAAAGTAATTAAATGATAATCTGTCCATGTATCCATTGTCTGTGTGCTTTATTTCAACAGCTTTAAACTAGTGTTGAACATGACCCAAAACAAATTATATATGTAAATCAAACTTCTTATTTCTGTCCTCAGCATTTCATACTTCCTAGTTGGTATGAGTCATGTAACTGAGGTGAAATATGGCACCAATTGTTGTGTTTCTTATTTACTCATATATATCTCAAACTTGATATTCCTAGCATATTGGTTTAACATTGAACAATTTTGTCTGTGTGTCACTTTACAAAGTCCTATACTTCCTGCAGACTTTGCTATCCCAGTTGACAAAGCCGCATCTCTCACCCTTGGTCTTTCTCTTCTACTCATACCAATCACCCAGTGATAGTTCAACTAGACCACAAATGTGAAATGTGGGATAAACTACTGTACTTTCTATCAAACTCACCCTATTGAGATACACTTCCCCAGACCAAAGATTATCTTCATTGTGATCTTATGAGGCTGTGGCTCTTATCCTGGTGTGTGCATGGCTGTGCATACAAAAATTTTAGTCATTGATCCTTTAAGACTCTAAATGATTCCCATTGCAGCAATTTTGAAAGTCTCCATCCCCTCTTCTTGGAAAGCCATGCATGTCCTAGACAATTTTATACCTAAATTAATTATGTTCTTAGAGGTTGAGCTAAATATCACATCTTAGTAGATCATTTTTTACCCTCACCTAACTTTTTATATTCCTGTTTTTTGCATTAACTCAGAAGAAAAGCAAATATGGCTGATAATACCAATCAACACTGTCTTCACAAATAATGTCATAATGAAAAACAGACATTACTTCTATTTATCCTCATGGGTATTTCTTTCTATACAAGGAAAAGCTTAGTAGTCATCACAGACTCTTAAGACCTCGAAACTTGAAATTCTTTTTATCCTTAAAAAAAAAAAAGACAATTCCTTTTCTTTTTCTTCTTTACTATTATAATCTACCACCAGCTTTGTACATTTCATTGTTTTTTTTTTTAAATATGATGCATGCTCCTAAAGAATATTTGTCATATTGCTGTATTAGTTACTTTCTTCAGGGTTAATAATGCTTGTGGCAGGCGGACAGTCAAGGAATACTGGTGATTATATGAATTAATGTTCTACTGTATGTTTCTATTTTGTTCCCTCATGTCTATTGAAGATATTGATGTTCTTATAAATAACTGACATTGTCTTTTCATCAAAAGAAATAAATGTGTGAATAATAGTAGTATTTATGGGCGCATGGGTTGCTAGACATAAATTATGAGTTAAGTCTAGATGATAAATACAATCCTAATCCACAGACACTTCGATTTCAGAAACTGTACTCAATGAGTTTTGATCATAAAATGCACACTGCAAAACTACATGAGGGAAAAATGGGAGATAGTCTTTTAGTAAGGGCTAGTTAAAAACAAATATTTTAAAAGAAAAAGCTCACAGGATCTTTAAAATCCCTAAGTAAAATTACTACTTAGAGCATTTGTTTATAGAAAGAAGCGTAGCACCTAATGCCAGAAGTGAGTACAATTCTGCTCCATAACTTACTAACAACAGCCTGAGTGAGAGATTACTCTGATATCTCTTTTACAGGCTCATATTGATCATGAAATGGGATGAATGTGACCTAATTTCTAATATAAATTAAATAAACTGTAACTACATAAGGAAAATTTGAGAAAAATGAAGTTTTGTAGTATGGGGGCTTTATAGGCCAGCTCTTCAGGGGAAGCATTTTTTTTTTCCACATTCATCCCCTGCTTCATATGGCTTTGTAGAGATGGAGGCAAGCTAAAATGGACTGAGTTTTCTTTTCTACCCAATAGCTGCTTACTCTTATGTAAGTTACTTAATTTTTTCAACACACAATATCAATTTGAATAAAACGCATAGTGGCATCTCAAGTCATCAAAATTCTATTGAAACATTGAACACACAATTACACAGAAACTCTAATAAATCATCTTTAATAGTTAAATGAAGATTTTTTTCTCTTCAAATAGAACTAATAAGTATAGAAATTCATTCCCTAATTTCTTTAGTGGATTAATGAAAATATTCTGTTCATGAATGTGATGAAAAAGTGGGGTTATTTTTTGTTTTACTTTCTGAGTTAAAAAGAAGTGGCATTCCTATAAGATCTAACCTGATACTCAGGAGAAAGAAGGAAGCATTCCCTATAATTTAACTGTGAGCTCTGACATCTGGGATTACATTGCCTGTTTTAGAACAGACTCAGCATCTATTCTTTCTGTTTGGTTTTTTTTTTTTTTTACTGGTGCTGTATTCTAACTAGAAATGAAAAAAGTTATTTCCACTGGGTACTGGAGAGCTCTTCCTGGCAGTACAACTGTACCTAGACACTTAAGAATACGTTTCTCTTTTTATTGCAGTTCAATAATTAGTATTGCATAATTTTGTGTATTTTGCTGCATTTCTCCTGTATCTTTGATACAGCTGTAGTTTGACCTGTTTACCTTTAAAAGGTTTTCCTCACAGATTTTTTTTCCCCCACATTTCTAACTTTTCTTAGAGTAAGTTATTTTTCTGTAGGGTCAACATCTATGCAATTTAGTATGCTAACTTGAAATAGCGACCTCCTTAAGTAAGCATTGCTGAAATGAGTTGTTTAAAGGAGATTGTATGGTCTAAATAAAGCTGTGTCTAGTCAACCTTGTGAAGCTGTTGTGGTTTATCTTTTTCTTCCTTTCCTTCTATGAACATTTAACTGTTTTGTGTTCTATTTCCCTAGCACCCTACTTTATCTGGTTTGACTTGAATGTTTAAATCTTATGCTAATACTGCTCCCTCAGTCTTCATGGTCTCTCACATTGTCAACATTTTCAGTCACCATATTTTAGCAATTGAAATATATTTTTAGATCTTAGTTATTATCTTTGAAGCCACATTAAGTGTTGCAAATAATATCTATCACAGCTACAGTGGTAGGGTTTTTTTTGTTTGTTTGTTTCCTTAGTTGCAGTACAAACTGAGGCATCTAGTAACTGGTAACATCTTTGACCCAATACAATTATTGGGAAAAAAAAAAGAAGAAACTCCAAGAAACAGTTCATTAGTACTTCCCTGTCTCTGTGATAAAATACCTTGACCAAGATGCTTTATAGAGTAAAAGGTTTTCAGACTATGCTTCCTAATGGATGAGATTCTGTCATAACAGGAAAGTGTGGCACCCACTAGCAGACACTGCACCTTAAGCAGAAACACAAGAGTCGCAACTTAACACACAAGGAGGAACCAGCATGCTCAAGCAGCATACTTCCTTCAACAAGCCATGAGTCCCATACCTCCTCAAACAGAGAAACCAACTTAGGACCAAGTATTCAAATGTCTCAGCCACCTCATTCAAACTACTACACCATTCTACTTCCAACCCCATAGCCTTGTGACCACATGATGCAATACACTTAGTCCATTTCCAAATGTCGATAGTATCAACACTGTTCAAAAGTCAAAAAATCCAGTCTCATTTGGGATCCAAGGCAATTCTTATTAATTGTAGTTAGGTCTCTGTAAAACAAGAAAGCAAATTCTATACATTCTGAGAGGAGAGAGCCTCATCTGAGAAAATGCCTTAGAATTTCTGGGGGAGACAACACAAGTCTGTAGAGCATTTTTCTTAATTAGGGATCAATGGAATACTGCCCAGTCCTTTGTGTGTGTAAGCAACCCCACATGATCAAGCCATGAGGAGCAAGCCAGTAAGTATAATCTGTAACAGCTCCTGCCTCCAGGACGCTGCCTTATTTGAGTTCCTGCCCTGACCTCTTTCAGTTATGAAAAGGATGTGGTGTGTAAGCCAAATGTATTCTTTCTACCCTTTGTTGCTGTTGGCCATGGTGGTTCATCACAGCAATAGCAAACCTAAGACCGTTCCCATTCATCTATATTGAAATGGTACATTTCTGTATCATTATAGGTTTGAAGTACGCAATTTGCTTTCTTGTTTTACAGAGCAATTATAGCAAATGACTGTAGCTTGTGTCAAAACTGACATAAAACTAGCCAGCATGAGGCCATTGTGTGGGAAATAACTGGCCAAAGTGCAGCAAGATGAACACTATGTTCTCTTGCTCCATGTACAGTGTCAAGTGGACTAGATGGCTCTGACCTTTCAGGTTTGCTGTTTGCAATATTCATCTCTCTCTCATGGGTTGGCTCTACTCCTTGTGTGTTACTCTCTCTTTGGCAAATACACCCTTAGCTCAGACTCTTCAAAATTTTGGGTTGGCCAATGCAATTTAAGACTAACCTTCCCATATTGATGCAATGGCCTCTTAAGAAACTTATATGGAGACTCTGCCACATATTGCCTGGCCTCGGTGGTTTTCTGAAACTGTGGAAAAAGAATCTAGAACCCACTCAAGCATCCATCCATTCCATATGGACAACTCTGCCAAGTTCAGTTGCTTGCTTAGGATATACTCTCAACTGGATGAATTGCCTTGTTTTGTAGAGGCAGGAAAACATTAAGTCCTTTTCTCTCCCAAGTGGGAAGTTCACCTGGGAGGAGTTTGCCCAAGAGGCATGCTTCCCTTTATGTAGGCCTATCGTTAAGGTAATTATCCCCTGACAATTACAGCCTCTTTCAGCATGAGCCTTACTGTAGCATCAGCCAATTAATATACCTTTTCTTTTCAAACTGCACATTTTGTATTTCTTTCTGTCTGCTTTTTACTATAGTAGACTCATGTAAAACTGATTACTAGTAATCATGTCTTGGAATCATTATTAGGCTGTCCTGAAACCTCATCTGTCAAAAAAATTAGTCCATTATTATTTTTTTTTTTTGCCAGCAGCTGATAATTGTTTAATATAAATAATACCTGACATATGATTTTTTACATTCATCCTGAGGCTGTGTGATTGAGAAGCTTAAAGGTTGTTATCAGATGAAAGGAACAATAAAAGCTGGATAGGAAGCACCAAAAATATGAAAAACTAAACATTTCATGAAAATTAAACAAAAGATCTCTTTTATCATAGTAATAATCATAGTTTAATCTCACATCATAGCATCCATTTTAAATAAATTTATGGAAATAGATATGTTATGGTTTTGCTATATTTCCTAATGATACCTATTTCATTAAACCATCTGTCTCTTAACATCACTCATTGATTTCAACATACCAGTCCATTATTTTTATTTTAGCCTTTATTTACAAAAAACACAGTCTTTTAATATAGTATAATCTAATTACAGTTTCTCCTTTTCTAAGTCTTTTCAGATTTTCCCTATAAGCAATAGAAAAAAACAAAAAAACAAAAAACAAAAAAAAAAACAAAAACCCTACCAAATTAGACAGCTCTGTGTGCAGGAAAAAAAGATTTATTGGCAATCAAACTGCCAAGGCATTGGAAGGGGGAGGTGTAGAAGGATGGTGTAAAAACAAGTAGATTTTACATGATAATCATCAGGGTGGGGATTTGAGCTGAACTGATCTAGGTGTTCTTGCCCTAAGTAGTGGATCTTTAGTGGAAGTTAAAGAGAGTTCTGAGAGGATTCAGGGAGGTTGCTGGTGAACAATAACTACCTTAAGAGACCTGCTTTTGTTGTAAACTGAAACCTTTAGGCTTGTTTTCCAGATAACTATTCTTCTGTTTACCCAGCCAAAGTCATTCAATAACAGCTCTGCCATTTTGTGGGAGAAAAGGTTTAGAACTTACACTACTGACTTCCCCACCCACTCAAGTCTACACCCTTTCTTCCTGCCTCTCATTAAAATACAAACAGTGGTCTCTAACCATAACAACAACAACAATGAGGAGGAGGAGGGTGGTTAGGATATTAAAAAAAAAAAAAGCTTGAATCTCTTATTTTCTAAGAACTGAAGCTATACATTAGGAACCTGTTAGAAACACAGAAATAATTCTTTTGATTACTTTAAACTGAATTTTGAAAAACGACTCATTGTGCCAGACTTTGTGTTAGTTTCTTCCTGTTGAAAAGCCCGAGACTATTCAGTCTGTTCATGGCAAAGAAAAGGAGAATGTGTAAATAATATTTTAAATTACTTTTATTTTTCTTAGCTTCCTTGTAAGTTAGATTTAGGAAGCAAAACTTCAAATCAAAAATAAAATAATATTTCTTAAAAAAAACTACATCATACTCTATTGCATGTATGTGAGGACACACGGGCGTGCACACATACACACACACACACACACACACACATACACACACAAGCACAGACACACGCAAACACGCACGCACACAGCCACAGAATTTTCTATATATGATTCCTAAATCATGAGTTGACTGCACAATTTACTCTTATATTATTCATAATTGTTTACAGAAACAAATCATAAATAAACTTACATCAGTTTTTTTCCTTTTATCTTAGCATAACCTCATAGCTAAAGGAGAGCTATCCAGAGCTGCAACAGTCCAAAAGCCACATGGGCGGGGCTCTCTTCCTTCTTTTAATACCGAAAATTTTAAATATAAGAACTATTTTGGTTAAAGAATTTTAAGTGACAATTCCTAAAAAAATCATACATATTACCTGAAAAATAAATAGACTCATGTAACAGTGTGAGAAAAAGAAAGAAAGAAAGAAAAATAGAAAGAAAGAAAGAAAGAAAGAAAGAAAGAAAGAAAGAAAGAAAGAAAGAAAATTGATCATAACTTCAAAACAAAGGAAGTGTTTGAAATTACTGGTTAAGAGAACAGAAAAAATGACTATATGGGTTAGTGGACTCAACACACTGGAAAGAATATTCAGCAATTATTAACAAAGGTGAATGAAGTCACTTAAGCTGAATCATGAAAAGAAAAAAAGTAAAACAAACATATAAAGCACATAACAGAGAATCTGAAGGCAGAGAAGAGAGAATGTGAGAAGAGTCTCTCAATCACCTGAATAGAATTTAAGGAATGTATTCACGACTTTAGATAAATATTTTATTCATTGTCCCATATCTAAAAATATTTTCGGGTGGAGAGAGAAACATATGTCAACATTATAACCATAAGCATGAGGAGATGTATGTAACGCACTGGGGTTTGGTCACATAGACAGTTTCAGTAATAATAACTAGTATGGTGATAAAGAACTAAATAGACACACGATAACTCAGTTGATTATGGTTGTAAAAGAAAAAAAATTATTAATAAATACAGTCATTATCCCAGGAAAATTAAGAGCCATTTCATGAATGCACATGTAGCTGCGTAAGTATGCATTGCCCTATAAAGGTTTTCCCAATCTCTCTCCAATATTTATGTGATATATTGACTTTCCCCTTTCTAGTTCTACAGTAATAAAGGGTTGATGAGGTTAAAAACCACATTGCCTCCTTCACTGTTCTAGTTCCAAATTCTGATAAATATTCAAAATATTTGTTTTATTATGTCTCTACATATGGTGAATAAACTATTTAAATTCATTGATCATATCAAAGGAAAGGTAAGTTTGAAATAACTAGGTTACTTTTAGAAGCATGTTTATTCTCCCAGGCAAATGCTATGTTACCAAGAATATATATTTATTTCACTAGAAATTTCAAACTGGATTTCCTACTAAAGAGGTCTTGGGCTAAGTTCAGAAGAATTACATCTATGTCAAGTAAAAAGAAGCATGTATGTTCCACATATGTTTAGTCAATGAAACTCACTGAAAAAAATCTGGTAGAAATCTCTTGGTCGTCACAAATATTTTAGTGAATAATATCCATATGTGGTCACAAAAGCTCATAGTGTACTGACAGAAGGATTTTCTTCCAGAAGAAATTAAAGTCATGGTTTTTTTGTTCTATTTTAAAGTTTGTCTGCTGTCACTCTCCAGTTAAACAATTTGTTTCTGCCATGTGTTTTCTAATGCAATAAAACTGAGGGTTTTGTAAAATATGATAATGAGAAAAATGATAAATATATTAATTATCTCCAATTTTACATTTAAACATATTTTCCAGAACAAAATACGTAGTCAAGCATATGTGATATCCAATCAGGCTTCCATTTGATTATGTCTTACACCTGTCTGCAATATGATGCTTTTAGATTGCCAGATCCAATACATTTTTGAAACTGTCTTGCATGGTAAAATGCAGTTACCTCTTACCTGTCTGCATGTGAAATACCCTAACTGCAGACAAGACACAGTACATTGTAAACAGAATCAAATTTTTCTTCCATACATTTTTATGAAATATTTTCTAGATTTTTGTTTTAAGATTTATGGATTTTTTTTTCATTTCTTTTGCTATAGTATTAAATAAGTACTATTTCTATCCATTGATCAGGAGAATTCAAAGTGAATCTTTCAAAACTTTATTTTGACAAGATTTTAATGTTTTAATTCTTTTTCAAAGTAGAGAGCTGGCATTCTGACTTCAAATGCAATGATATGCTGCTTTGCCTCTGCCTGTGCTCCTGTCAATCATCTTAGTCTGTGTAACTGATGAAGAACAGAAATGTTGCTGGAGCCTCAGTTCTGCTCTATGCTTTCCAAAGAGTTTCTGGATACTCCATATGATGCGGCAGGAGCATGGTGACCAACGGGAGCCTGTTCTGTGTGAGCTTTAATCTCCTATTCCAGAGGACGTTTTCTTAGAACTTAACGACCCTGTTCATTCTTTTACTTCTCATAGTATCATCTGAATCAGTTCACATTACATTTCTGACGAGAGGTATTCAATCACGACTAATATGTAAGAGTTAGGACTGTACTGAATGCTAGTAAAATATAAGACTCATAGCTATAAGATGAGCAGAAGTTCTTGAAGAAGCCACTGGGCATGATTTAAGTTCATCTATAATACTTTCAAACTGCAAAGATGAGAATTTAGGTAGATCCTTCTATAGCACCTAGAGCCAAATTAGTACTATCCAATATGTCTGGTTTGCCATACTCCCTGAATTTTAGCATCTATACTAGATGTTTAATTTTTATATTTTCTCTGTTCAAAAGACCATGCCCAGAGTTTTAAAGATAATCTTTAAATCTGAATTTGTAAAGTCCAGTAAAAATAATATGAACAACTAAACCTGAGAAAACTTTCTACCTTGATTATATATTCTAATTCAATTACTTATTCTGAAGTTAGTCACTGTAATTCATTTGCTTGCATTTTATGCAGAACCTCCATAGGTTGCTTAAAAGTATTATGTAACATTTGAAACATGGTTGATAGCAGCACTTGTGTCGTCTGCAATGTGACATAAAGGTTTTTTTTTTTTTTTTTTTTTTTTTTTTTTTTTTTTTTTTTTTTTAAATATACCAAGGATAACTGGAAAATACCAAGATCAAAACAGAAAATACGGGAAAGTGGATAAAAAGTTAGAAAATGATATTTCTAGAATTAATTTTTGAACCAAGAAAAAAAACAAAACAAAGCAGATACACCAACCAATTGGGACAAATAACAAGACTGGACCCTAAGGTTTCGTACATATAGTAGTTTAAGAATGTTTCAGCCGGGCGGTGGTGGCCCATGCCTTTAATCCCAGCACTTGGGAGGCAGAGGCAGGCGGATTTCTGAGTTTGAGGCCAGCCTGGTCTACAGAGTGAGTTCCAGGACAGCCAAGGCTATACAGAGAAACCCTGTCTCGAAAAACCAAAAAAAAAAAAAAAAAAAAAAAAAAAAAAAAAAAGAATGTTTCAGAACAACATTTTTAAAAAATTACATGAAAAATAAAACTTAGACACTTAAAAGCACAAGCTTTTTCTACAACACAATTAGCTGACTCATTTATTCTTTAGGTGTGTCATAAATGCTATTCCTTATCATGTCTGTTTGACACAATCCTTGGATCCTTTGTAATTAGTGATATGTGGTTTTTTCCCTATAGTAATCAAGATTATTTGAGACTGGATGTCATACTTGTTTGTGAGTTTTAAATGATGGCAAAGGATTATTATAATTAGGTATATAATAAATAATAAACACTGAGTACGTACATACATCTTTATTTTGTGTGGACTATAATGTATATTCTTAGTTGCTATAATGACTCATAACTCTGGAATATTAAATGTTTTAAAATCACATTCTAGGCTAGAATTTACTGTAACCATTTGGTTGATTCTAGAAAATGTAGTGGGAGGAATTAAAAAAGAGACATCAGGCTGGCTCCAGGCTCAGCTGCTATGTTCCCGCACTAAGCTCAACACCTACCTGCTGGTGGTCTCAGTGGCTCCTGCCTGGGAACCCCTGAGACAAGATGTTGTAGTGGCTACTGCTATAATCTAAGCTTAAAGAGATCATCTACTTTGTTTTCTTTTCTTCATAACTGTTAATTTGTACGTCAGTAAACTGAGATTTTTGAAAACATTAAAAAATATAAATGGAAATAGTGTTCTGATCCTAGGACTGCATCCCACTTAAATGGCACTGCTTCAGGACCAGGATTATTTAGTTGGACTCTTGTTAAGCCTTTCCGTCTCTAAACTTCTTATCTCATTCTCTTTGCCTTTTGTCCTTGCCATGCCATGGCACATTCATATGATTTATTATGTCATTTTTACACTTATTTTTTTGTAGAGAGTATATTATACTCATATCTTTTAGTGGTTTATGCTTCTTATTATTATTTCATAGTTTATATCCTAGAAATACTATGTTAGAAAGAAGTGGTGGTGAACCATACCTAGATTTTTTATAAAAAGGACAGAAATCAGGAGGATGGAAATTCTCTGTTTTCCCATTATCCCCAAGGTAGAGTCTCTACTTGAAGAATAAAATAGGTGTTCTCAGGCTTTTCTGGCAGAGCTCCATCTGCTTTCCTCCTGGATGTTCTCTTTGTACCTGGAGAATTCACCCTCTGTTCCTCCCAGTGACAACATGTCCTCTACCAATATGGTCCTGGCGAGTCATGCATCAAGCTAAATTCGTATGTCCAATAGGTATGGAGACAGCTTTCACACATTATTTGGGAAACTAGGTGATTAATTGGGCCTCAATGCCATTGGTGTATCTCCTCACAACTTTTTAGATCTCTGATCGAGAGGATGATTGTTATTTATTAGATACTTAACTCATTCGATCTCAGCCTAGTGAGATGTGATTGACATTGTAAATTTCTAACTCTTGCTTAGTTCTTACTGACTCATCTGTAGCTATTCAAAAGGACATTGAGAAAGCTGAACAGATATCAGTGTGAAGTCACTTTCCTGTTCCAGTGTGGAACAAATCTATTCAGCTACCATACAAAGTAACCTTTACCTATATATTATCAAATATACTCCTTGCTGATATATATATATATATATATATATATATATATATATATATATATATATATATATCCAAAACAAAGATAATAGAATGTATGTGGAAAAGTTTCATGGCTAGTAAAGTAAGTTTGGAGCCTCATTAGATTAATGATATTCCCAGAGTATTTTTCTAGTATATTTTATAGTATATTTTTGTTTGTGATAGTCACATGAAACCTGGGTTACTGGCAAATATTAAGTTGAACAATGTTGGTGAGATTATTTATACAAATCATGTAGAGTGTCTGAAGGATGAATATTGTATATACTGGTATTTTCTATTTAGGGACTTTCTTTCTAAGAGAATTTCCCCACTTCTGGTTTCTAGGAATAGAATGTGGGGATAATCATTTCACTGAATCTTTCAAGCAGCATCACACTTTTATAAGTTCTGTTAAAGTGGCTTTAGAACCAAGTCAGAGTTACAATTTCATCATTTTTTTCCCAAGAGTTAGACAGGTTCTAGAAAACTCATTAGTTCTACAAACATTTGTGGGAAGCAGAATTATGGACCAAAATGATGATTTATTCTTTTACAAGAAGCAGTACATTGCTCTGTGTAACATGATACTTGGGTCAACTGGCAAACAACTCATTCTCAGTGAAAGTGTCCTATTGGGAAATGAAACTATGATCAGTTGTTTTATATGCTGAATGAAAATATATAGCTTTGGGGCTATACTCAATGCCTACCTGTAGAAAAGTGAAGGCTGTCACAGTTAGTCTAGCCTACCAGCGCTTTCTTGCCAAGGAGCTATGGCAAAGTGTAAAATTTATATCAAAACACATGTTGTACTACATAAAGACCATAACCATATGGCTACACTATTCTTTGTGATAGCCATTTCATTCAAATCATTTATTTTATACCTTGTCTTTTATTATTTACATTTCTGATCACTGTCACCTTTGAGAGGTTTTAAGAAGATAATTTTCCTCAAGTTTCCAAGTCCTATGCATATTATGATGATGACATATAAAATAGCTACATGCGGTAGGGGTTACTTCTACAAATGAGTAATGTAGTTTTCTTTATGTTGAATAATGCCAGCTTCAGTTTGCTACCTAACATTTAGTAGCTGTATTTAGTGTTGCTTTCTAGTTCTGAAGCCTGATATCAAAACACAGATCATATAACTAACACAGTATTACTACTTAACATTGAGAAAATACTATATTTTTCTTACTTTTTTTTTTTTAAGGATAAGGGCACATGTAAGTAACACATAATTTCAAACTCTGTTGAGTGATGGCCACAGTCAACAATTCATTAGCATGTAATCCTATAATGTAGATCCTTTTAAGCCCAGGCATTGCCTTTGGCTTAGTGACATAAAGATGAAGAAGATTTAGAACGCTATTCTGAAAGTATATTGAATATATTAAATATAGATCAGAACTTGTTCTCAGGTTGAGTAAATGATCATCTATTACCCACTTCATTTCAGAGGGCTCCAGAATGGATGGCTTTCCCTTAAAAACTCCTTTCTCATGGCCAATTGATTTTTCATATCCTACCATTAAAATCTTATAACTGTACAATCACAATTTATTTAACTTACCTTGCTGGAAGTGATGTGAAACCGAACAAAAGAGTCTAGCCACACAGAACACTGATCGAATGAGCAGTGTACTAAAAGACCTAGGACTTAACAATGACTCCTGATCCTGTATTTATCCCACCTTATTTTACATGAGCTATTCATCCAGTGTGATTTCCACTTACTGCTCTTACTAAGACTATTTGAATCATAGGACTATTTCTTAAAACTGTGAAGAATTCGTGATTGAGAGGGTTTGAAGAAAAGTGAGCAAAAAGTTACAAGACTCTCCATGCTATCAAAGACACATAAGCCAAGAATCCCTTCTCAAATTTTTTCTCCAAAGACTCATAGCTTTCTATGTGAAACCCTGTTAAGCCCCATGTATTAAAATGTTTCACATATTGGTAGAATTGTACAATAATATGATACTTTATTTCTATTATACCCAGACTAAACATTATTTCTGAATGTTGTTAGGCTACTTCATGATGAAATTAGAAGCATTTGAGTTGTAGGACTCGGGAAAACAGCATGTTTATTTCAGTGTAGGTGGATATTATTTACCCCATGGACAACAGAGGAAATTTCTTCTTTTATCTTGACTCCCTAATTGAGTAGATATATTTTATTTTTCCTCCTGCTTTTAGGCTATGACTCACACAATGAGTTTTTCTGTTTGGCAGGTCATCTAATCCAAAAACTGAACCATGTCACCGTCTTTTCTCTTTCCCCAAGTAGACAATGAAACTCCTCAGCCATCACAGTGGTAAAAGCTAATTCCTCATTTTAAACTACCATATCTATCTGGTGTCTATCATCTAGCTGTCTGTCTATCTATCTATCTATTTATCTATCTATCTATCTTCTTTCTAATATATAAACCAATTGTCTAATTTTATTTTTATTTCTGTTCCTTTGAAGAAAACTAGTTAATAAAGATGTATCTTGATATATTTTAGTATTTAACTCAATATCACAAGTCAATTTGTGTTAGAATTAGGAAATGAGGGAAGAACAGAAATACAGAAAATTAGATCTCCAGTACTTTAGAGATTAGAAAGCAAATTTGTCTTATTTTTAGAAAGGAAATTTATTATTTACACTAGTAACTCATGACTGTAGGATTTTTAGGGTACTTGTGAACAACAAGAACTATCATCCTACATTCCCTTTTGGTCCTTGCTGTAGATATTGTGTTGCAGTCAATAACACAGAAATGGTGAGCGTTTATAAGGAACTATAATTGTTATCTACTAAATCAGCCAGTGACTGAACCACAGCTACAACTCAGGCATCTTAATATGAATATTCATATTGACTCAGTTACTTCTTAATTTATGAAAAAATCAGAAAAAGCACATAATAGTTATGAATTTTACACTATGTGCATATTGTATGCAGAGTGTTATAAACTCTTAGGCATTAAATACTCGTAAAGATGTGCTAAGTGTAAAAAACAGCTTAAAGATAGTTTTTAAATTTCATGTATGTGTTCTGTATTTATGCCACTTGGCCCTTCCCTTGCTCTCGTCCAACTTCTTCCATTCTCCCTCCATTCCACTCAAATTTATGGCTTCTTTTACTTTATATATTGCTGTTACATTTACATAAAAATTAATATGTCAATAGTTTCTGATGAGTCCATTTAGTGTTGCTCACATGTTTATATTTTAGAGCTGCTTGTTTGGATAGCTTAAAGATATTAGACTAATCTTTCTTATTTTAAACTCTAGATCTATCACATACAAGTGATCCTTATCAAAGGACATGCTTTTGTTTTTATATGTTATAATGAAACCTATAAACAAATATTTTTAGCTATTAGATACTTTTATATTGTATAAAGTATATATTGTAGACAAGTCACTCTCAACCTTAATAATGCTGCTACCTTTTAATATAGTTCCTCATGTAGTGAACCCCAGTTATAAAATTACTTTCATTGCTACCACATAGCTGTAATTTTGCTACTGTTATAAATCTGTCTGTCTGGCCACATTTTCTGATGATCATAGGCAAAACCTGTGGTAAGGTAGTTTAATGTCTCCCCAAAAGGGATCAGGACTCACATGTTGAGAACTATGGCTCTATAGAGTGTTACTTAAAAAAATCCCAAGTGTACTGGTTTTGAGTCACAACAGCAATGTATGTCTAGGACCATCTCATCCACTGCTCAGTGAGGCTGTTCTCCATGTGCACTTGGTGCCAATACATAACTGACAGTTATGATTAGTAAAACACAAGTGTCATGAAGTCTTGTATAGAAGCATGTAGTTCCGAAAAGGAGGGACATTTGTGTTTACTCTCTTGGATTGATTCATTCCCAGGGAAAAAAAATAATCAAACCATTTGTGGTATTTACCTTAGAGAGATTACCCACCTTTTCAGGAGGTTGTAAGGATGACAATGGAATAGATACTAAAGTGCTCTCTTCTCAATAAGTACCTTCAAAGATAACAGAGAATCCAAAAGGCCACCTGTCTCTGGACACTCACTTTCAAACATACTCTTTAGGAATTCAGCTTGTTCGTTTCACCTCAAGCCCTGCAAAGCCTAGCTCAGAATGGAGCGTTTCCACACAGGGGTTAAATTGTTAATGCTTTACTTTCACTTCCTTAAATCTTTTTTAATCAAACTTTGCTCTTTCTCTCCCTGGGGAATGGCAAATGGACAGCTTTCGTCTCTTGAGCTCCTCCTTCCATTACCATCACAGCAGAATGCATCCGAGACGGTAATAATTCAGTGATGAAATACAAAATGTCGCAATGCCATCTCTCCTAAAGTGAGCTGAGATTTTGTTATGCCATTTTAGGTGCACTAATAGCAACTCAAGTCCCATGGAGTGTCCTAATGTGAATTTAATGAGCTGATAGCGTATAAATGGCAGTACTGCGAGGGTGAAGGTGACATAACCTTTTTCTTTCTACTTGATGTTTGTCTTTGAAAAACTACAGATCTGTTCAAAATGTACTGCATTTCTACTAAGTGGCACATCACTCACCAAAGAGGCGACTATTGTTTTACCATTTAAGAATATTTTCATCTTTTACTGGAACATGTAGCAAGAGCAATTTTTTTATCATTAGGATAATAAAAATCGAAATAGTTTTTCTCTGAATAAACAGAAATTATGTTGCACTCTAGTGTCTATTTTGCCATAGGCTGATGGTCTCCAGTGACAAATATTTACTCATACACCCCATAGCCTTTGAATGTCACAGTCACTGACGAAGCAAGAGCAAATTGGCCTTTAAAGATAGTGAAATTATTTGTCCTTATGTAACTTATTATTTAAGGCTGCTTTCAAGAAAAATTTAGAGGTGCTTTGTCGATTTCAATTTCATAGCCTGCAACAACCAAATTAAATTACATAAAACATCTTATTCTTGGAACATATAATAAATGAAATAAGAAGAAAGAGGTGATAAAATTCTTCCATATATAAAAAAAAATAATTCAATGTCTTTGATGACCATCCATAATCATGATGACAAAAGCACTTTGTAAAAGTGTGTTACAGCTCCACAAATTTTAGTAGAATTTATTTTCTCTCTATATTAGGTCTGTGCTATACATTGCATTGGAATATGGATTAAATATTGACATGGAAGGGGAACATATAATTTAACTCATTTTATAATTACTTGAACTTTTGGAAAGTAATTGAAGAACTCATTAAGACCAATCAACTGATACTTCCCACAAACAAAATTTCTTAGATTACAAAGGAAGAACCTGAAAATAAGGGCCTGTAGTATTTTCAGAAGTCTCAAGGGGGTTGAAGTAATAGCTAAGTGATGTTAAAAGAGTGGGCTGACTCTATCTCTGGCTCATTTATTATCTTAAGATCTACTAAGAACATAAATTCTGCGTGATTTTTAAAAGTTTGTAACCACTTGCAAAGGTTTAAATAACTAACACAGTCTCTAATCTAAATAAAACTTGTGATCACTGTGCAGTTAAATATCTTTTTGGCAAAACATGTCAAAAGTAAAAACTACAATTGTACCTCTAATGAAAATACCCCTTGGGTTATAACTCATGAAAGTAGGATTTAAGCAGTACAAGAGACTTAAAGTTTGGATTTTGGCAAAGGACAAAATACTTTCAGGTTGCCGGGTGACAAGCACAACACACCACATATGCCTGACAACTGACATGTACATATTTTCTTTCTGAGGTTTCCAGGCCTGGCCAGGTACCATGATGCCTCACTGCTAAATTGTGTTTCCAAAGGAAACAGTGTTTATCTCTTTCAGAAAGTATGTTCTTAATCGGCAACAAAAGCTGATCCTTATTCCTCATTGTTTAATATTGAGTAAAGGTTACTGTATAAAGTATAAAGTGTATTCTGTCCTGTAAAATATATCCCAATGGTGCCTCCAGGGTTTTTGTGATGGTGAGTGACTTGAGACTGGTTCTTGTAGCTCCACTTGGCCTCCAACCTGAAATGTAGCTAAGCCTGATCTTTAGATAGTCTTCTTCCTTCTGCTTCCGAAATCTGGGGGAATAAGTGTGTACCACCAGGCCTAGTGAACTCTGCTTTTGAAGTTGTGTTAACAAATTAATATTGTGAAAATTCTGCCTCAAAGAGCTACTCTTTTAAAATATACATAAGCTATGCACTGATATATATGCATGCCAAATATCCATACACATTTTTTTTTAAAGTTGGGCTAGAGAATGGCTCAGTGGTTAAGTGAAATGGTTGTTTGCCTAGAGGACCTGGTGTTGATTCCCTGCTAACAACCTCTGTAAATCTTGTTGCAGGATAACCGACTCCCTCTTCTGGCTTCCACAGGCACTGGATTCATTGTGATCCAGATAGTCAAATAATGATTATTGCCCAACAGGAAGGCTAAGAGTCTAGTAGTTTTCAGTTCATACTATTTCAATAATTTCAACTTTGTGCCACCGTCAGAAGTTTGTCATCCAGATTTAGAAAGGGTCATCTCACCTCAAATGATCTATTGAAGAAAAATTCTTCATAGGCAGAATTAGTTGCATGGGATATATATATATATATATATATATATATATATATATATCTCCAAATTGCTAACTAAGATTAGCCACCACAGTATCAGAGGTAACCTTTTAGTATATTTCAATAGGATAGACATTTTTTTTGTATTTGGCCAGGTTCTCCAGAGGGACAGAATCAATGAGATGAATATTTGCAAATATCTTTATATTATAATTTATTACCATGTTAAATTATCACACTTTATTATTTTGTAGTGTCTTATAACACACTGACAAATTAATGTTATATTTAAATATATTTAATGTATAAGTAAATCCATATTAAAGAATTTATTAAGTTAGCTTTGAAATATTCTGATATAAAACAATACCAGTATAGGAGTAATCAATCCCACAATGACTGGAGGCTAGAGATTACTAGAGATCCACTGGTCCCTATTACATGATGAAGGTTTAGAAATACCATTTAGTTCTGTTATCAGTGACAGAACCATATAGCAATAGCAGCAGCGGCAGCAGCAGAGCAAATTAACTAGGCAACAAAAAGAGAAGCTGAGTAGGATGACCTTCTTTTTGCCATGGTAGCAGAAGGTGCTTTCCTCATCAGTTAAAGTAGTCAGAAAACTTTAGGTGAGGCTTCCTATTCAGTTTATTCTAAGGTCTAGTAAATTCACACTTAAACCAGCCAAAGCAAGCTGTAGTGGGCCACATCTTTACTTCCCACAGAGGCAAGATGATCTCTGTGAGTTCCAGGTCAGTTTGCTTTACATAATAAGTTCCAGACCAGCTAGAGATGCAAAGTAAATTTATACCTCTCCTCTCTGTTTCTGTTTCTCTCTCTTATATGTAAAGCTAACCACGATGTCTGCTAATGCTGTTACTCTAGAAACTAAGAGGACAAAAACCTCTTTTGGTACCAGAGAAGACACCATGATTAGTATTAAAAAAATGATTAGTTTTAAAAAAGTCTTCAGCCTCAGATTTGGTACAATGTCATAAGATGTGATATTGCTTTAATCTGTCCTGGAAGAGCTAATGTATGTACACATATGTACAAATATGTAGGCATATTGGCATATTATTTAAACTCTTGTGAAGAACAAGATATATAGGAAAACTGATATAATTTTGTGTACTGCCAAAGAAGATAAACTGATTAAATGTGTGCTGTTTTATTTGTGAGACCTTATAATCTCTCGTAGCATGAAGAATAAGAAAACCCACATTTGAGTTTTCTCTTTGTAGCCCTGGATGAAATTACATATGATTCAATCCTACTTTAATTCTGAGTTCTACTAGGAGTAATAAGAAAGCATCCTCCCTACAATAGTCCAAGATAACAGGGGAAATTAGACTGCATCATATGTACTGAAAGTACCATATGGGAATGATTGCCAATTTAACTGTTAGCTGCAAGAGAGACTCCTTAGAGAATGTGGCCTGGAGCCTAAATACGGTGTATAAAGATGAAACTTCCATATAGAGCCACACCATGTACACTATCAATTAATTTACATGTATAGAATATTTGGCCTATCTCAGAAAATGTTCCTAGCTTGTAATCATAATTCTCATATGTGTGATACGGCATTTTGAATGAGAATGACCTGCATAGGGTTATATATCTCCATACTAAGCTCCCAGTTGATGGATTGTTTGAAAGAATTAGGAGTAGGTTTGGAGTAGATGTGGCCTTATTAGAACAACATATTGCTGGGAGTAGGATTTGAGGTTTTAAAAGCCCATGCCAGACCTAGTCTCTAGTTTCTCTTTTTCTCTAAGACCCCTCTCTTCCTCTCTCCTCCTTTTCTCTCTCTTTCTCTCTCTCCCTCTCCCTCTCCCCCTCTCTTAATCTCTCTCTCCTTCTGCCTATAGATGAAGATATGAAGCTCTCGCTCTCATCTACTGCTCCACTGTCATGTTCTCTACCATGATGATAACAGACTAAGCCTCTAAATGACGCAAGCTCCCAATTAAATGATTCGTTTTATGGGAGTTGCTTTGGCCATAATGTCTCTTCAGAACATGCATCCCGAAGACAGACGAACAGTATCTGGTATCTCTGTCCTTGATTTAGGGGCCATATATAAGGAAATTATGCCATCCTATTAATATAATTTTTACATATCAACCTTGAACTGTTTCTGTCAAAGAAGTAGATTGAGCACCTTATTCTTTTCTAAAAACAAAACAAAACAAAAACAAAAAAAGAAAAAAGAAAAAAAGAAAAAGAGAGGAAGAAGAAGAAGTGGAATGGCCTTTCAGTGACTCTTTACCCTGGAAGATGTCATCTTTCCAATAGGCAGGGTTAGCTATACTTCAAGGACTCCAAGGGAAGAAATCTCATTCCTTAGCCTGAGAATATGCCAAAGTATGTTGACACTCATAGATTAAATCTCACTTTTCTTAAGTGGGGAACACAAAATGGGATGAAGAAAGCTTAGCTAATACACACATCACATGTTATTTTCTCAAAATACAAAAAGATTGTCCACCCAAAACCAAACCAAAAACTAAAAACAAATTGAGTCATGGAAACAAATGGGAAGTGCTTTAAAAAAATGAACAAAATCAAGCTTCAGGTATTCAGGGTAAAGAGATGCGTTGGAAATCCAGCCACTCTCAGGTCATACGAAAAGATCGTCACCAGGGAGATTTTGAGCTTTGATTTGTGCTTCTTTTGGTATTTGAAGTTTTGTTTGGCTTTGCATGCCTTCATTTCTTTCCAACCATTTTTTTTTTCTATAGAAACAGCATTTTGCTCAAAAGGAGACCTAGAATCTTAATCATATGCACATAAAATGTCATTTTGTCATTTTGTCATTTTGTAGGGCTTACATATTTAATGTAGTCTGATGTTCTAAGTCAGTGTTAGCCTGAGCTTCTCTAACTGAAATAACATGGAAATTTCGTAACCTGCAATTATAAAAAGCATAGTTACAGGAAAGAAATTTTTTCCAGTCTCTTCTGGGAACTCTACATAAGTTACTTATTGACCCTACATTTGATTTATAGCAAATGAAATGAATTGCCATCAAAATCTCCAAAATGTAATTATTCCCATAGGTCACAGATGTAAAATGCGCTGTTAGAAGTTCAGGCTAGAAGCATCTAAACTCTTTAGTGTTACCCAAGTCCTTTAGTAGAGAAATAAAAACAAACAAAAAAAAATGTCAAGAAGGCTTGCTCAGTGATTTATTTAAGATAGTAAAACTTATTAACTCAGAAGCTATGTTTTTCTACCCATCTCTATGATTTCTTATCATCTTCATAAAAATTCATTTTCTCTAAGATAAATGAAATGCCATAAAAATTCATAGTCTTAAATTGACAATGTTTCTTAACCTGAGAATGTAATATTTAAGTATGTAGGAGGCCTTTGCCTCTAATGAGCTGCCTTTCTCTGGGACATAGAAATTTTGATGAATCCTACATTTCAGTATACAAAAAGATCACATCACACTAGTGCAAAATACCAAAGAAATGAAAAAGATGTTTCTGGATATTGCTGGGGAGAGAGGGAGAGAGAGGGAGAGGGAGAGGCAGGGGGAGGAGAGGGGAAGCTATTTTCAATCTAGATCATGAGCTTTAAAAAACACACTAAAAGATCTGACCGTCGCAGCCATTATAAAAAGCACAATATTTAATCTAGAATTTGGTACTGAAATAGGGATTATTGATATTGAAAACTTTATTACAACATGTGTATATTTTTACTTTAAGTTATACCATGCTTTGTATATAAATATGAAAAATTTCTGGTTAAGGTATTGCCTGAACACTACCTCTTTAATGCTTCTTCTTACAGGTTTAGTTAAGACCCAAGTTGCCCAGGTGCTAAGGACATAGGCGCATTGCTTCTGAAGTTCTTAAATGCCAAGCACTTCTTCTTGGCTAGTGCAGAAGAGGTGTACTTTCTATACAAAATGATAGAAATAATATGGATTAATTAGAAATCAAATGGTATGTTTAAAAGGCTGTGATTTTCTAAATACATATATATATATATATATATATATATATATATATATAATATACATCTCTCTCTCTCTCTCTCTCTCTCTCTCTCTATATATATATATATATATATATATATATATATATATATATATAACCATAGAACAGGGGTACTTAGTTAAATAGTCTGAAATTTGAACTCTGAGCATTAAAAACTTTCAACAGGTCATTGTAGTTTCAGGGAGAGCTGCGTGGGCCACCTGGCCATGGCTTTGATATCATTTCATGTGTCCATTGCTCCTGTCTATTTGACAGTGTACATGCAAAGGAGAAGACTTTGTTAAGGAGCTTTCATAGTTACATTTGGTGATTGGTCCTTTGCATTTGCTTCCATCTTGAATGGACTTGTCCTGCACCACAATTCTAGCTGTATCAACTTTATTTATTTATTTATTTATTTATTTATTTATTTATTTATTTAAGGCACTTAATATTGTCAACTTTCTTCTTGGCATTGCTTTCATTTTGTCCCATAATTTTGGGTAGGCTGTCTATACATTTTCATCGAATTCTTGGAGGACTTTAATATTTTTTATTTCTGTCTTAACCCAATTTTTGTTCAGAAGTGATTTAGTTATTCAGTTTCTATAAGTTTGTAAGGTTTCTGTTGTTTCTGTTGTTGGGAAGTCTAACTTTAATATGTGACAGTCAGATGCAGGGAGTTATTTCAAATTTCTGGTATTTGTTGAGATTTGCTTTGAGTCCCAGTATATGGTCAATTTTTGAGAAGGTTCCATGAGGTGCTGAGAAGGTATATTCTGTGGGTTTGAGTGAAGTGTTCTGTAGATATTTGTAAGGTCCATTTGATTTATAACATCTGTTAGTTTCATTTTTTTTTTTCTGTTTAGCTTCTGCCTCAATGACTGGTCCATTGGTGAGAATAGGGTAATGAAATCTTCCACTATCAGGGTGTGAGAGTCAATATGCAAATTCAGTTGTAGTACTCTTTCTTTTATAAACTTGGGTACTGTATTTAGGGCATAGATATTAAGAACTGAAATGTCACCTTGGTGGATTATTTCCTCTGATGAGTACATAATACCCTTTTACCCTTTTCATCTCTTTTATTAGATTTGATTTGATGTTTATTTTTTTAGATATTAAAATGTTTATCCTGGCTTGCATTTTATATTCATTTGCATGGAATATCTTTATCCTTTGCCTTGAGATAATACCTATTTTGATGTTGAGGTTTATTTCTTGGATACAGCAGAATGATGATCCTGCTTTCACATCCATACCTTTCACTTAGGAATTAAACCATTGATACTGAGAGATATCAATGACTAAGGATAGTTGATTTCTGTTATTTTGATGTTTTTGTTTGTAGTGGTGTGTGTGTGTGTGTGTGTGTGTGTGTGTTTCCTTTGTTTTGGTTTTTCTAGTTTTAAATTATTTATTTTCAAGACAATATTTGTTTCCTGTATTTTCATTGGTAGTTAACCTTCTTAGGTTGGGGTTTTCCCTCTATAATTTGTATAAGTCTGGATTTTTAGATAGATATTGTATAAATTTGACTTCATCTTGGCATATCTTATTTTCTCCATCAGGGAAATGACAGGGAATGAAATTTTTGGGGGTATAGTAGTCTATGCTGGCATCTGTGATTGCTTTTAGAAAATGAGTGTCTAAAGCACATCTTTCTAGGCCATTCTGATATTTAAAGTCTCAATCATAATTCTAATGAGTCTGCCTTTATATGTTTTTGGGTGTTTTTCATGTGCACATTTTAATATTCTTTCTTTGTTCTGTATATTTAGAGAATTAATTATTATATTGTGAGGGAACTTTCAGTTTTAGTTCAACCTAGTTAGTGTTGTGTATGCTTCTTATACTTTTATAGTCATCTTCTTCTTTAGGTTAGAAAAATTCTCTTCTATGATTTTGTTGAAAAAAATTTCTGGCATTTTGAGCTGGGACATTTCTTTTTCTTCTAGTTCTAGTATCCTTAAGTTTAGGTTTTCTGTGATGTTCCAGATTTTCTGGGTATTTTGTGCCCATAATTTTTAGATTTAATATTTTATTTGGCCGACATAACCATTTCTTTTATAGTATCCTCAATAACTGAGATTCTCTCTTCTATCTCTTGTATTCTGTTGATAAAGCTTGCCCCCTTAGTTTCTGTACAAATTGCAAAATTTTTAATTTCCAGAATTCTTCTGTTTGTGTTTTCTGTGTTGATTCTTTTTTTTATTTTTGTTCTTTGACTATTTTATTCATTTCCTTTAACAGTTTGTGTTTCTTGGAGTGTTTTAAGTGACTTATTCATTGTCTCCAGCTGTGTTTTCCTGTATTTCTTTAAGAGTTTTACTCACTTCCTTTAAGGACCTTTATTGTATTCATATAGTTGGCTTTACAGTCTTTTTCTTAATATGCAGCTGTGATGAAATATGCTTTGTTTTGTTCCTTGGTTTCTGTTTCCTTTCTAGATTTTCAGAGAGTGATAGGTGTGTGTTGTGTGTTTTTCTCAGCTGATGTGTTCACAGGGAGCACTGCTAATGTTTGAAGCTGGGCTATAGTTATGCATAGAGGGAGGAAACGTATGAGTGGGAAATTAGTAAAATCCATAGGCCATGTAGCCTTGTGGTAAGGGAGGCTGCAACTTGTATCCTGTTGGAGTATTCCAAAGGAGTTCAAAGGATTGGGTGTTCGGGTAAAGACAGAGAGGAGAAGGTCTGCACACAGCCTGGTTTCCTGGCAGTATTAGTCCATTGTTTAGTAGGGGTTGCCTGCTTTAGTTAAGGGTTGGGATACAGTGAGGAATGGTGTGGACAGAGGTTAGGAGCAGATGGATGGTCTGTGGGAATCACAGGAGATTCTGTTGCAGCACTAGGAACAAGACAGATAGGCTGGATTTGGAGAACAGAGAGAAGTTCTGTGCAGCCTCACTGTTTTTCCATCCTACCATTTTTTTTCTTAAAGCTGAAAGATAAAGCATCTCTTAACTTCTTTTAGCAGGACTATAGTTCACATATAGGTTGAAGCCATTCCAGTTGATGAAGTACACAATCTTCTTTTTTTTTTTCTGTTATGTCTTCCCCTTCCTATTGTTGACGAGGGTAAGGTGACCATCCATCCTCATAAACTGACAAGTGAAAAAGAAACTTGTCAGATAAACTTTTCTCTATCACATTTTTACAGGGATGCAGTAACTTGATGAGCTTTGTTTTTATGAGAACCAGCTGAGTTTATACTGAGATCACACACCCATGGTGTAAAGTATGTCCAAGAAGAGGAAGGAACCAATAGTCACCAGGCCATTCTGACCTGATGATATACGTTGACGCACAGTGAAATGCTGAAACTACTTCTGTTTTCAGGAACTCTCTTTTGATCTGTACCACAGTTTTTATTAACTTTCTTCCACTCCTCAAAATAGTGCTCAAAATATACTATTTAGTATTGAGCATAACCACTATTCCCTTGTTTAAGTATTATGCCAGATTTTGTAATTCTACTTAAAAATAGTTACAATCACCACTGACAATCTGAGTAGAATTTACTAAGATGGAAAATATACTTCTCACACTGTCCTTGATAATGAAACAGTAATCAATAAGAATTTGGAGGCTTTGTAAAATAAAATCTAAATTTAGCCCAGTATGATTCTGAGAAACAATAGAGAAATTGGAAAGTGTTTAAGTGGGCAGAGACAAATTTCCATAAAATAAATCTAAAGACCCAGATTCAATTCTGTTCCTCTGGATTCAAATAATCAAGAAAAGAAAATGAAGGAAACATTGCCATCCATGGAAAATAGCAAGTACACAGAGTGAAATCCAAACCACCTTTCATGGTACCACGATCCTGATGGTATCCATGGCAAACATTTAAGACAAGTATTCTTGATTCTCTGTTCCTTTGCTACATGTTTTCAACATCCTTTGTCTTCAGAGTGTTAGATTTTTTTCAGCATGTTAGATTTTCTTTGATAGTCTCCATATAACTGATCCCACCACTTTTGAAAGTTCATGTGTCTGAAGGTCATATTTGAATAGAATAGTCCACAGTAAGATTACTTGTATATAGTATGTGGCATTGAAAATGTCATGAGGATTAATTGACTTAAGAATGTTGAAAATTTTGTTTTTTCTCCAATCCAAAGGGCCATGCCTGGTTCCAATTTTCCTTCCATGCCCTCTTTCTTCCCCTGCCCCCTTCCTTCTTTCCTTCCTTCCTTCCTTCCTTCCTTCCTTGCTTCCTTCCTTCCTTCCTTCCTTCCTTTCCTCCCTCCTTCCTTCCTTCCTTCCTTCCTTCCTTCCTTCCTTCCTTCCTTCCTTCCTTCCTTCTCTCCTTCCTTTCTTCCTCCCTCTCACTCTCCCTTCCTTTCTTCTTTCTTTTCCTTCCATCTTTCTTCCTTGCTCCCTCCTTCCCTTCCTCTATTTTCTTCCAATCTTTCTTTCCTCTCCTGTCTCCTAAAAATCTTTTTTTCTTACTGAAGTCACAAAAATTCACTTCATAATATCTTTGCTAAGTTATTTTATTCCTCATGATGTTTAAATATTTATGCAATGGAGATACAGCATAAGACTTTCTCTTTTTTTGACCAACCCTAAACAGACCATTTCTGTGTTCCTCTTACCTCATGGTCTTATTCTTAACAGACTACACACTTGGCCTCCTTTTTCTTCCACCACAAACACCAAGCACATCTGCAGAAAAGCACTAAAGACTGCTTCGGTCCTGCTTTGTGTAATTTACTTTGCCATAATCACTTAAGTTCTTTTTAAAAATTTATTTATTTGATTATTTATTTTATCAGTTATTTTATTCATTTACACTTCAAATGTTGTTCCCCTTCCCGGTTTACCCTCCACAAATATCATATCCTATCTATCTCCTTCTGCCTCTATGAGGGTGCACCCCTACCCACTTCCATCTCTATTGTGTGGTCTAAATTTGAGCTCAAGTGTCATGCTTTCTATTTGAAAACTGCTGCCCAGAAATTCTCTCCTTGAAGTTTGAGTAAATGTCCAAGAATACCTACGCATATGCATTGTACGATCTGAAGTAGAATACTTTAGACATAAATCAACAAGTGATTTACACAATGAATCAACATGGTGAAACAAACATGTTAGTGTTTCTGTTTATACCTTCCAAATTACATGGGTCAGGGCTGTATCACATGTCCAAGGAAGTAAGTTAGTGTTTGGATTGGTGAGTTTTCTTAAGATCTTCATTTTATCTTCAAGTAGGATAAATCCTTTCCTGTGAATCTTGCTTCCTCCAATGCAATGTTTAATTAGAGCAATACAGAGTTGGTAATTGCACGTTTTACTTATTTTATTTTGTGTTATTTCCACTCCTTAAACATTCAAATACATTACAGTTTATATTTAAATAAATATTCATTTTAAAGAATCCTCATTTTATTTTATTTTTTTGTTATTATTGTGTGAATGTATTTGAGTGTATCCAACGAGGCTACAGACACTGGATTCCTTGCAGCAGAGATACAGGTTGTGGGGTGCCTCATATGGGTTACTTTTGTTTACTAGATGCAAATGTTGTCTTGGAGGCTTACTCTTGAATAAGCTCATCCTTTCTAGTCCTTTCTGAATTCTGGCTGGCTAGTTCAACTCAGCTTTCTGGCCCAAACTCCTCATCAAGCTGCATGATTCACAACATCTTCTCTAGGCTTTTAATGGAATTGCCCTGTTTGGCCTTTCAGATTATTATTGGCAATCTGTTCTAATCTGCCTCCTTTGTCTGTCTTCACCAGTAACCTACCTCTGTAAAACTGTCCCAGTAAGACAATCTCTCTCTCTCTCTCTCTCTCTCTCTCTCTCTCTCTCTCTCTCTCTCTCTCTCTCCTTCCCTCCCTCTCTCTGTTCTGTTCTCTTAATTAGTGTCTCTTCCTGTACTCTTCTCATCAGAGTTTGGCACATCCTATCTCTGACTCATTCTGTCAAATCTTCGTCTGATTTGTCACTCTGTCTGCCCCTCAAAGACATCATTTTCACACATGAGTACTTCCTTCTACAAACCAAATTTGCCTCCATTGCTTGGGATTCAGGGTGTATAGTGTAGGTGTGTCTGTATTTCAACTGGATCACACAGACCTAAAAGGTCTTTGGATGGGATCTCGCACCAGAGCAGTCATGTTGCTCACTGGAATAAAATTCCTCTGTACCCAAGTTATAAAAATTTAAGATTAAAAATATAGAATGTAAGTATCTCTACTGCATATTATTTTCACACCTTGAAAAGTTCTCTTTTAAAACCAAAGGTTAAAAAACCTTTTTTAAAGTCACATTTTTTTGATAAATGTACAATAAAATATCTTGAAGAATGTTGTGTTCAAATATACAAGCATAATATATTACAGTAAGTTGTGGAATTCAAGTTCAATTTTCAGATATGATAGCTATATATAGTTAATAATGTGATTTTAAAATTTTATGTTTTAATATTATATTTATAAAAATTGCATTTTAACTTTATATTTTAAAAACATGTTTAATAAAATCTTAAAGACTATCTAGTAAACATTTAAGTTTGAAATCTCAGCAATAAGAAATTGTTCATTTAATAATAAATGTAGTAAACTTTGTCTTCACTATTTTGAAATAGAATAGTGATTACTTTTGCTTCCAATCTGTTGGTAAAATTAAAGTGTTATCAGATTACAATATGTTTTAATAATAATGGTAAATATTTAATATCATAGTTCAATATATTGTTGAACTAAGTGATGCCCTAGTCCCTAATAGTATATAATATATTTAAATCTCAAATAAATTCTACAATCATTTTATATTATTCGACATTCAAAAACTGTTCAGAATATCTAGACTTCACTGGAAAATATCAATGTTTTACTTAAAAGACTGCAGACCTCATAATCTTTCCTTCATTTTTATAAGTATCTTGGCTTTTATCAAAACAACAAAAAAGCTAACATTGGGAAATATAAAATAGAAACCATAAATCTGACAAGAAAAGCAGTATCTGCTTGGAATAATTGATACCCAATGACACCTACAAATTATCCTGAAAGACCCAGGCTTAGTTCTATCCCAAATTTTGTATGTTTTGCAAAACCAATTGTGCAAGCCTGGAATTTTCCAAAGCTAAACACTCTTGAATAGGAAATCACCCATCCAGTCTTCTGTTTTTGTCTGAAGAAATACAGTGGGTGGGATTAGCTCTCCTAAATAAACGAATTCTGCTTTAGGGAAATGTCACTTTCCATGTGAAAACACCTGTGCCTGTATTTCCAGCTTTTCTGTAGAAAGTTTGCTCACTCTGTGCTGTGTTTGCTTGTTCCACAGCAGGGTCTGCTGATGCTAATGGACTCACAGCAGTGCATCCTCCATCAGTTATTACAGGTCTAATTCAGTCATTAACATTTCATTAATGGACAAGCCTCCTCGCTGCCGGCAAGGCTGCGCAGATATTGATGAGCTCTGCTGGAAGAAGCTAGTCAGTAAGGTGGACCATTTCAGACAAGGAGTGCCTGTGTCAGCTTGCACTGGAAGATAAAGGGACTTCTCTGAGGTTTTGCCTGGGTGCTCTGTTAGGACTAAATAGAAAATGGAAGAGATTTCATCTCCATCATGGAAGGTTCCTGTTCAACTTTATCAACATTTTAGAAAAGATAGTTCACTAATTATGAGCCCCTGGTGGGGGAAAATACATGAAATACTATGCATATGTCTCATATAAAAATTTACAAACCATTTACTGAAATTAATTGTAATTTGTCAACAGTTGCTTGGTATTCAAACTACAAATACTTTAATGAAATACTTTAAGCTTTTAGCTACCTACCATTGTATTACAAAACAACATACTAAGGCTATTGCACTTTGTACACGTTCTCCTCTCTAGCCATTCCCACCAGGCTTTGATCCTACCAACTCTATCAATGTACAAATGTCAGGAAAACCAATGGCTTCCATGCTGCAGGGTAAGGCCAAGTTGTCAGATCAATTGTCATTTCTGTAGTAAAATTGGGTATAGAACTAAGCCTGGGTCTTTCATGGGTTCAGTGCTTTTATATCCCATTAATGTATGACCAACTACTTTCTCCCTTTTCTGATTACTGTTTTTTGGTTTTTTCTCAACACCTCCAGTTTGAAATGGACCTTTCTACCCTTCGGCTGGATCTAAGAAAAGACACTAAAGTATCATTTATGTATATGGAGCTTCAAATCTAGTACATGCACACACACACACACACACACACACACACACACACACACATATATGAATGATACTTTTGTGATTACCAGAAAGTTGAAAAAATTCTAGTTTTCTGTTCTCTCTCTCTCTCTCTCTCTCTCTCTCTCTCTCTCTCTCTTTCTCTTTCTCTCTCTCTCTCTCTCTCTCTGCTACATTGGTGAGATCAAAGAAATTTCTTTAACTTCTACTTTCTTCTCTGTAAAATGAAGTTGTTAAACTATTTGATCTCCAAGGCCTCTTCAAGCTGTAAAATTCTATGAGTGGGATTCTAAGCTCTGCAAAGAGCTGGACAATCAGATTTTAGAATATGTGCTGTATCCCCAGTTC
Organism: Arvicanthis niloticus; assembly: GCF_011762505.2. Taxonomy (NCBI): domain Eukaryota; kingdom Metazoa; phylum Chordata; class Mammalia; order Rodentia; family Muridae; genus Arvicanthis; species Arvicanthis niloticus. Next base: position 24,015,356 of record NC_047659.1, read on the forward strand.
TCCTATTAAACAAATTGCTGTCTTCCTGTGCAACTGTGAGTTGAAATGTATTATGTCATAGAAATTTCTAATGTGAGTGCTTCATGGAAATTACTAATCTGATACTATAATTATATTTGTAATGTAAAATTATTAAGTATATCCATACTGCTTATAACTGTACACTGAACTTATATTGTTGCAATAAAGTGTGTTTAAACTCCATTATATAACCTTATTGTACTCTAATAGAATTCACAATTTAAATGGAAAATAATAAGAAGTAGGCAATCAAAAGAAATTGATTGTATGAAGGACAAATCCTACTCTGAGCTTTAAAGGAAATAAATAGGGAGGGTTTCATGAACACTTTTAAATTGTGTTTATGGTCAATGTATTCAAAGCATGGAACCCAAATAGGGCCAGGAGAAGTCACTTGAAAACACTTTGAAAGAGCTATCCATAAAATGCATCTAAGAGACTGTGTTCTATTGGTGGCAGGACAATTTATGATACTTTTAAAACAGTACCTTTGATAGTCTATGGCCATGCTCTTAAAATATCAAAACACCTATGAAACAGTCAAGTTATACATATGGCATGGGCTAATATGAGGACATCAAAAGTGGTTCACCTCATCCACAATCACATAACATATCCCCTGCAGGAAAGCTCAAGAAACATGATTTTAACACAAGAAAATTATACAACAATTGTAACTGCTGTCACCAAACATTATTTAGGTATACAGGTCTTGAAGGTTTTTACTCCTTAAATATAACAAAGAAGCAAACTAGTGACGGCTGTGTAAGGACAATGGAATTGTTTGCTGAAATGCCTTAACTTTGTTCTTTTAAACTGACAATTAGGACTCATTTTGAGTTTTTTGTATTTAGAAGCTTTCATTATTTTGGGACAGTAATGTTTCAAATTCATAACCTCTAAAGATACAGAAGTGATCTCATTTAAAAAGTAATAAAATCACTTGGACTTTAACTTTGTATAAGGAGATAAGAATGGATCAATTTGCATTCTTCTACATGTTGTCCTCCAGTTGAACCAGCACCATTTGTTGAAAATGCTGTCCTTTTCCACTGGTTGGTTTTAGCTCCTTGATCAAAGATCAAGTGACCATAGGTGTGTGGATTTATTTCTGGATCTTCAATTCTATTCCATTGATCTTCCTGCCTGTCTCTGTATCAATACCATGCAGCTTTTTCTGTTTGTTTTTGTTTTTAATCACTATTGCTCTGTAGTACATCTTGTGGTCAGGGATGGTGATTCCTCCAGAAGTTCTTTTATTGTTGAAAATAGTTTTTGCTATCCTGGGTTTTTTGTTATTCCAAATGAATTTGAGAATTTCTCTTTCTGACTCTGTGAAGAATTAAGTTGGGATTTTAATGGAGATAGCATTGGATCTGTAGATTGCCATCGTCAAGATGGACATTTTTACTATATTAATCCTGCCAAACCATGAGCATGGGAGATTTTTCCATCTTCTGAGATCTTCTTTGATTTTTTTCTTCAGAGACTTGAAGTTCTTATCATACAGATCTTTCACCTGCTTGGTTAGATTTACTCCAATGTATTTTATATTATTTGTGACTATTGTGAGAGTGTAATTTCCTTAATTTCTTTCTCAGCCTGTTTATTTCGAATAGAGGAAGGCTACTGATTTGAGTTGATTTTACAACCAGCCACTTTGTTAAAGGTTTTTGTTTTTTTGTTTTTTGTTGTTTGTTTTTTTAAAATCAGGTTTAGGAGTTCTCTGGTGGAAGCTTTGAGGTCACTTAAGTATACTATCGTATCATCCCCAAATAGTGATATTTTGACTTCTTCCTTTCCTATTTGTATTTCTTTTACTTCCTTTTGTTGTCTAATTGCTCTAGCTAGGACTTTCAGTACTATATTGAATAGGTGGGAGAGAGTGGACAGCCTTGTCTAGTCCCTGATTTTAGTGGGATTGCTTCAAGTTTCTCTCCATTTAGTTTGATATTGGCTACTGGCTTGCTGTATATTGCTTTTACTATGTTTAGGTATGGGCCTTAAATTCCTGATCTCTCCAAGAAAGATTCAACATTCCTATGAAGGGATGTTGAATTTTGTCAAATGCTTTCTCAGCGTCTTGTGAGATGATCATGTGGTTTTTTTTTTCTTTGAGTTTGTTTATATAGTGGATTACATTGACAGATTTCTGAATATTGAAACATCCCTGCATTCCTGGGATAAAGCCTACTTGATCATGATGGATGATTGTTTTGATGTGTTCTTGGATTTGGTTTGTGAGAATTTTATTGAGTATTTTTGCATTGATATTCATAAGGGAGATTGGTCTGAAGTTCTCTTTTTTTGTTGGGTCTTTGTGAGGTTTAGGTATGAGAGTGACTGTAGCTTCATAGAACAAATTGGGTACTGTTCCTTCTGTTTTTATTTTGTGGAATAGTTTGAAGAGAATTGGTATTAGATCTTCCTTGAGATCCTGAGTCCCATGAAGTCTGGATGCCAAGTGTCGAGAAATTTGCGGGTGGGGAGATGAGAGTGGGGGTGTAGGTGAGGGCACATCCTCATAGAAGCCGGAGGAGGGGGGACAGTATAGGGGGTTCCTGGACCGGGGGGAATGTGGTAAGGGGATAACATCTGAAATGTAAATAAAATATCCAATAAAAATTTTTTAAAAATTAATAAAACCTCAGTACAACTTAAATTTTAAGTGTGTAAAGAAAGACGTGGACAATATTTACTTTAAAGTTACAGTAGTCACAACAATTAAAAGCCACATAAGAGTGGTGAACAAAAACATGCATCCTCTCTTCAGCATAAATGATGCTAAATATGTGTTTCAGTAATATGAACATATAGTATAATCTCATATTTCATATTCTCCTGCATGGCCTCACATGATGTGCTGGCTAGTTTTATGTCAACTTAATACAAGCTGTAGTCATCAGAGAGAACAAAGTCTCACTAAGAAAAGGCTTCCATAAGATTGTGCTACAGACTATCTTGCAGAGCATTTTTCTCATTAATGATTAAAGGTTGTGCAAGTGGAGGGAGCCCATTGTGGATAGGATTATTCCTGGTCTGGTGGTCCTGGATATTATAAGAAAATAGGCTGAGCAAGCCATGAGGAGCAAGCCAGAAAGCCATACTCTTTATCAGCTTCTACATTCAGATCCCTGTCCTGTTTTCGGGCCTGTCCTGTTTTTCCTCAGCCATGAACAGTGATTTGGAAATGTAAGTCAAATGTCATTTCCATCCCAGCTTCTTCAGTAATGGTGTTTCAGCATAGCAATAGAAAAACTAATTTAATCACATGCATATTGCATAAGTCTATTTTATTTTAACTTAGTACCTTACTATTAGTGATTCTTTACTTGAGAATTATATTTGTATCAAATATTCCATAGTAGATGTTAATCATGTGATCTATCACACTGTGTAACCCAGGCCTCTACTCTCCTTTTGGCAAGGTAAACACGTCATCTCTTCCTGGGACACTGGTGCTTCTTTAGAAGCTCTGATGCTTCATTCTATAGACTTGGAGTTTCTATGAATCCAGAGCATTATGACTCTAATGTACAGAACATCACATAATTAGGGTAAGTATTTAAGGGATGACAGCTGTTGTAAAAAAATGTAATTGTTGACTATGTGGGAATTTTCTGACTAGCTAGTGATTTGGAGTAAATTAATTCATGTCTTCAAAACTTATAAATTGAAGCCCTAATCCCCAATGTGATGATATTTGGAGATAGGCTTAATTACCTTTGGATGAGGCTATGAGATAGAGCTATTATAAGATGATAAATACCCTCATAAATGAGTTTCGCAGAGAGACATCTCCTTGTCTCTGTTGAACCCAGGAAAAAGTTTGTCATCAATGGAGCAAGAAGAGGATCCTTGCTTTAGCTTCACCATGTCAATAACTCAGTCTCAGATTCCCCTACCAGAACTTTGAGAAATAAGTATCCGTTTTCCAAGAAACATTTCCTGGCATCCTGAGCAGACTAATATACTTAATAGCCTCACAGTTTTATCTCTAATACGTTGTGTAGAGTTTCATTAACAGAACTGAGCAGGCAGGAAATGCAGCAAGTTCTGAATAGTCACATTTATCTTTAATTTCCCTAATTTGTTTTTCTCCCACATCTATACCTTTCCCTGTAATATAATATAAGATGGGAGTCTGAGAAGGTGGCTCACTTAGTAAGGGATTTATAACACAAACATAAGAACCTGACCATAGTACACAAAAACTCATGCAATGTTTTTGGTAAAACTACCTATGAATTTTAGTGGTTAAGGACTAAGGTCATTGGCTAACTAGAATATCTTAACTGATGAGCTCTATATTCATTGAGGAACTGGACCCTGTCTTCAAAATAAGGTGAATATGATTAGAACAGGACATTGGGTATTGATCTCTTGCTCCCACACACATCTGCACACATGTGTATGTGTCAGAGGGCACATGAATATACCACACATATACATAAACCACACACACTCACAAAGATTCACAGACACACACACACACACACACACACACACACACACAGAGAGAGAGAGAGAGAGAGAGAGAGAGAGAGAGAGAGAGAGACATACATACAAACATTTCCTAGGTATAAAACAGAGACAACAACTTACTACTGTCAAACTTTGCCAAGAAATATCCAAATATTAATATTTCTAGTACCAATACTTTGCTTTATGTGGGGGTTCATTTTGCATTATTGATGAAAGGAGAATTCCAATCATACTGCCTGATCCTCTTAAATTAGACAGTGGAGTTTTATCAGTTGGCAGTCCAGTGTTTTTGCAAGTAGAAGAGAAATTTCAACTTATCTTCTATGGGCAATTAAGTTACGCCAGAAGGCTGAAGCTTGATTTAACTTTACCATATTCACACTGTGGAATGGGTGATGTTATTAGTGGCCATAAAATTACCTAATTCTATGTGTGTAGATTATTTCATTAAGTGAACCCTTGAGCCAATGATGCTGCAGGTTAACTGTGTTAACTATATGATGGCTGAGGAAATGTTTCTTCTTGTTTGGTCTGTATTTATTACCCTTTAACTCCAGTAAGTGTCCCTTTGTGCTTATATTTTTCACAGCAGTGAATAGGAGGGAGTGGTCAATAGTCACTTGACTCTGAAGGAGAGACTCAGTTCTTCACATAACTGAAATATCTCATAAACTAAAACTAAAGAGTTCATTCATTATTTATTTAAAATATTGAACACATCTCTTCTGATACTATTCACTTTTATTTGGCCTAGGAATATCACAGGTTTAAATAAGTATTTTCCTGATGCATTGAAAAACAATCATCCCAGAAGAAAGGAGCTCCCCGGAGTCATGAAATAGATCCCACAAAGGAAGTGGACAGGATACCCTGTTAATAGCTTCAGCTGGCCTGGAATGGGTCTGGGTGAGAAGGTGAAGTCAGTCAGGTGTCAGGGCTTCCTGCATGATTCCCACATGAGTGGTCCCTGGAGTAACCGTTAATATACCTTCAAGTTCTGTCAAGTGTGTGTGGATAGTTGTGGGTAACACACACACACACACACACACACACACACACATACACACACACTAGCCTGATTGGATACTTGCTTTACCTTTGTTCTTAAAAGCTTTAAACAAGCAGAAAAAAGGTAAATAGTATAGACAGAGTGTCGATTTGGATAAAACATACTTTTTAATAATATCTAAACAACATACCTATAGAGGCAAATACTACATTCATTCTTTTATATATGGATATTAGAGTTAGGCTTTAGATACATATGTTTCTATGAGAATACTCATAAAGGTTAGGAAACTAGTAAGGGACCATGGGGAGCACGGTATCAGCCAAGGAAGTGGAGGAGAATATAGAGTTACAAAGGGGGAAAATGGGAAATGGAACAGGAAGGATTAACTGAGATGGCAGGTGGGAGGTGAGGAGAGAGGAGGGGATACAGGGATGGAGAACTAACATTAAACACCTCTTTAAAAAGCCATATGGAAACCCTACCACTTCATAAGCTTCCTAAGATATATATATATATATATATATATATATATATATATATATGGCATTTACAATGGATTCAGCTTATAATTGTGGGACACTACCACAACTAGAAAACATATGCCACCAAATAAAAATCCAAGTACAAGGGATAGGCTGTCTTTTTTTCAGTTGTTAGTGGATTTCCTTAGACCTTCTCCCAATATTATGGGCTAATGTCAGTGTTGTGGGTTACTGTCAAGAACTTGTTCATAAGGCTCTCTGACTGAAGATACCATATACTTGAATCACAGAATATGGGTAAATCTAGCTAGTATTCAACTAGAAGTTTCATTCCTACTGAATAGCAATCATAATGCTGGAAGATGTGGTGCACGCTACTGAAGGAGATATGTAATCTTTACTCTCACTATGCTATAGACCATAAGAGCTAAAATAAGAACATGCATGGCAAGATATGCCTATTGGTGCAATAGTAATATGAATGCTATGGATATAACAAAACATTATTAAGGTTTAAAGCTTGCTCCACTGAATGGAACCCTTATCTGATATTCAATACTATTATTGAGGCTCAAAGAACTTATGTATAGATAGATCATGAGCCCTTGGGAAAAACAACTACTATTATTCTGTTAAACAGAAATATAAATAAAACAACTCTCCATGACACATTACCATATTCATTAATCAACACATTGCTCTTTCTTGTAGAGGATGTTAATTGATACAAATAACCACAACTGTTCAGCAATTCAGAGAATAAAGGACTTTAGAATGTGCATTCCTCAATTTGGATATCTATATCATATCTCTTTCTCTCAAGACTCTGTGATCTCTGTGAAAGAAGGAGTGAAAAGCTGATAAGAACCATACATGATGGATGACTTCAGAGAAAGAAAGTTTTATACACTGACAAAGCTGATTTACAAATCAACTCACAGAGATTATATATGACACAAACACAAGATCAAACTTGAATAATAAACATAAATGACAAAAAAAAGTAGATACAAAGTCCCACTACTAGCAAGGGGACTTATTGGCATTTGCCTTTAAGAGAGTGAAAGTCGCCTTGTTTGTTTGTTTGTTTGTTTGTTTGTTTTTCCCCAATGGAATAACACATGGTATATTAACTTCTGTTAGCATGGAGATGGGGAGTCTCCATGCTAGGCATAATAAGGCAATACAAGTAAGACTAGAAATCTTTTATTTTTAAAAGGAAAGAAATGGGGAGGGAGACTAGAAAAGCATACAGTCAGGTAGCTGAGTGAGCAGGGATATGAGAGAGGAATCTGGGAGGAGTTGGGGCAGGAAGATGAATATGACCAAAATACATTATATGAAATGGTGGCAGAAAACAGAAATATTATTTTAAGATAGATGAATATTTATGTGAGATAACAATACAAATTCATATTTTAGAATGCTAAAGCAGAAGGCACACAATAGTCATTCAATATTCTGAGCAACTTAAAAAAATTATACGTTTTTCTACTTCTTGAAGTTTGGGGAATCCTAGGAAATAATTCATCAGCATAACTTGGTGGGTTATAGTAAAATATTACAAACAATAAGAGAAAGATATGGTGAAGGAAAATCCTAATGAGCAAAAGAAAAAGCAACAGTATTCACAGATGCCTTGAAAGGACAAAGATCTCCTCAGTGTTGAAAATTATATTTAATGTAGTGCAGTCAAAGTTCATGAATCAACTCAGGAAGTGCCTACCTCATAGCCCAGAGTCTCAGAAGAGATTTGGACTTTAGACTTTTAAAGTGTTGAGATCATTAAAGACTATGGAATTATTTTTAACTTGAACTAAATTCAGCTTGCATTATGATACTGTCAGAAGCCTATAGGGCCCAGGGAATAGAATGTGATGGTTTGAATGAAAATGGGACCATATGCTTATATGTTTGAATAGCTATTTCCAGGTTGGTGGGTCTGTTTTTTAAGGATTAAGACTTGTACCTTTGTATAGAGGTATGTCACAGCGTTGGCCTTTGAGGGTTCAAACGACTTGTGGTTTTCAGTACCCCCTCTCTTTCTCTATCTCTCTTTCATGCACATGAGCACACACATGCATGTGCATGTGAGCACACACACACACACACACACACACACACACACACATCCTGCCTAATCTGTGGATCTATATGTGAGCTCTCAGCTGCTCCTGCCAGCATGCTTTCATTTCTGCCATCATGGAATCTACACCTCTAAAGATGTAAGTCATAATAAATAACTTCTTTTACAAGTTGGTATGTCCATGGAGTTTTGTCACAGCCATAGGAAAGTAAGACTGTTTTTTTTAGACCTGAAAATCTTATTACCTTCTCAGACATGAATGTTTATTCATGACCTTTCTCACCCCAAAGCTTTTATAGATAAGAGAAAAAAAGTTAAGACCAAGAAAGAAAGTACATGCGGGATTGATAGAAAGGCAAACAGAACAGGGTTTCCTTTTTGTTTAGGAGTACAGGGTAAAACTACTTAGATAAAAGTATTTCTTTTCATTTCAAGTTTACATAACACTCTTATAATACTAGAACAGCAGCACAGCAGCCACTTAATCATTTACTAGGACTGACTCTGCATTATCTCATCTCATTAAACTTTTCAATATTGTTTTTGATAGTGCCATTTGGTTTAAAAGAAAGCCCAGCCCCTGCCCTGGAGTCTCAGATGATCAAGGCCATGTCACTGTGCTATATTTACACTCCTACCAATAAGCTCATGGATGAAAGAAAAAGGGGATGATTTTACAGGACTTCTTAGTTGTTATTGGAGTCTAGTGCGTTTTTTTTCCTGCCATAATATTTTTGATTAGGGTACCAAGAGGTTATTGTTTTGTTGATTATTATTAGGAAGGCTTGTATTTAATTTTGGTCTTTTTAAAACAATGTTTTAGTTTTTGTCTTATTTCTATTATTTTTAAAACGTTCCTGGTGTTTTACGTATTTTTGTGTGTTTTTTTTTTCCAATTTTCTAATTACACCTTCCTCAGGGTGCTGAAGTTGTACCAACTTCATTGTCTATACAATTTATCAGCCATCACCATATTGACTGTTATGCATCACCTGCTTGCACAATACAAGAAGAAAACACTTAGTGCTATACCAAGAAAACATACTGAGTCACTTAGCAAAAGGCTCCAGCCTTTCACTTTAACATTTAGAAACAATACTACCACATTTTGAAGATGAAGGGTTTAAGTTTCAAAGACTTTCACAACTCCCAGATTGTTTTGGATACGAATTTGGACAAACACCCTTATGACTTTAAAGAACTGAAATTTTAGTATAAGTGAAATTCAGGAGAAATATTTAGTGTTTAAAATAAGCAAGATAATATTTAAGAGTGTGTGTGCATATTCACTCAGGCTCTAAGAAAAGAGATACAGTGTTAATACAATAGGAATTTATTAAACCTCCTGTTTGAATTAATGCTTGGTACTTATCTGGACTTCTGATAATTACCTGCTTTCATGTAAGGAAAGATCAGTTGGAAAGGTACGAGTATAATTATTCATTTAAAATGATGACTACTCAGACTCCTAGTGTTTAAACGTAAGAGGAGTCTAATTCCTCAAATGACTCTTTTCTTTCTATGTTTATCTGTTTATAGTGTACTTCTGTTTTAAAGCAATGTGCTCAAATTTGATACTATTCCACATAGCATTTTGCTGATTAAAAATAAAAGACAATATTCTCGCGCTAGGCAGACATAGGAAGGGTGTGAAGACTAGATACAACCCTTGCCCACACTGCGTACTGACATTTCCTTTGTCTTTTTAGACCTCTCCTGTGAGAAACATAAAGGACAGTGGCCAGCACAACAGTTGTAGCTAAAATACTGATGGCTGTGGTCCTTTACAGCAGGTGTCCTTTAATGCCAGTGTTCAATCTTATCCACACAGCATTTCTGTTGAGGAATGCATTTTGCCAGGAAGATATTACCAAATAGGATATGGGTTATATCCGCTTTAAAGCAAAAAAGAAAATATTCTGGTTAAGTAATGCATAGTCTTCTAAAACTAAGATACAGGAAAACCAGTATGCCTGTGTGTGAATGAAAAGAGACAGTCCATGGTTTTAAACAGTTTATTGTCATGGGGGAAATAGATATATAAAACCATATCTCACTTCTCAGGGTGGACCTGAGATTAAATACCCTTTGCAGGGAGGAATGTCTGGGAAGGGAAGTTTATTAGCATGCCCTCAAACCTCTAGGTACTTCATTATCATGGAAAACTCTGTTTTGAGCCTGTGTGACTGTGGTCACAGCTCTTTTCCTATTTTCTTGGTATGAGATGTTAGGGATGCCTCATCTACACGTGGAAGGGCTTGGAGAAAAGCCCTTACATGACTGATGGCCACAAATCTCTCTAGGTGACATGTGCAGAGGAGAATCTGCAGATGTGACTGAGGTCTGGTGCTGAGAGCAGGTAAAGCTCCCACTGTGCCTTCAGGGTCTTCAGGGCTTCAAGCCTGACCTTACCAGGCTTCCACTCACAGTCCAGAGCCCTGCACATATTGACTGGCAGATATAGAAATTATTTACTTACAAAATAGGAATTTCTCAATGTGTGTATATTGTATTTTTATCCATCTAAGGACTGGATTGACAATGAGTATCCTGGAAACTGGAAGGAAGGCAGAAACCCATTGACCTTTCAGACTCAATACTAGAAACCATAGAAAAATATATGATTATAAAGACATCTGCATTTTCAAAGGATAGCAAATACAGTGCAGTTTTGGATGAGAAGTGACAAGGCTCAAAGTGTAAAACACTGGATATGTGGTAGCCACTTCAGGCACTATATCCCCTGCTGCTAGAATCTCAGCTAGAGTCACTATCATGGACTCCGTGGCACCTCCCTCCTACCAGGTCTCTGGTATGTCCTAAGGATGCTGACTCCCCTTCCCCTCCACAAATTTTAGTTCTCTTTCCCTTGCTCTCACTACACCTGATCACCTGCCCCACTCCCATCCCCATTTCCTTTCCCACCCAGTTTCCTCCATTCATTAATCTCCGATATCTAATTTATTTCCCCATCTGAGAAAAATTCAAGCATCATCCTTTGGGCACCCCTTGTTCTATGGTTTTCTTGGGTCTGTGGAATGTAGTGAGGCTCTCTTATACTTTATGACTAATATCAACTTAAAAGTGAGTACATACCATTCATGTACTTTTGGGTCGGAGTTACCTCACTCAGGATGATATTTTCTAGTTCTATCCATTTGCTTGCAAATCTCATGATGTTCTTGTTTTTAATAGCTGAGTAACATTCTGTTATGTAAATGAATCACATTTTTTTATTCATTTTTCAGGTGAGGGAAAACTGGATTGTTTCCAGTTTCTTGCTATTAGTAAGTGACCACCACAGGCAGGACTCTCTGTGCAGAGATAAGAACAGCAAACTACCCACAAAAGCTTTGACCCAAAATGTGTCCTTTCTACAAGATGTGGAAGGACAAAGATGGAGCAGTGATTGGGGGAATGACTAACCAATGACTGACCCAAATTGAAACACATCCTATGGGCAAGAACAAATCCCTGAAACTATTAATGTTACTCTGTTATGCTTGCACACAGTAACCTAACATAACTGTTATCTGAGAGACTCCACCAAGCAGCCAATGGAAACAAATAGCCAAACATTAGATGGAGTTAAGGGAGTCTTGTAGAAGAGTCGGGAGGAAACATTGAGGGACCCTAAGAGGATAAAAATCCCACAGGAAGACCAACAAAGATAACTAGCATGTACTTTTGGGGGCTCCCAAAGACTGAACCACCAACCAAAGAGCATACAAGAACTGGAACTATGCCCCCTGTTTATATGTAGCAGATGTGCAGTTTGGTCTTTATGTAGTCCCTCCCCCCCAACAACTGGACAAGAGCCTATCTCTGAATTTGTTACCTGCTTGTGGATCTTGATCCCCTAACTAGGCCCCCTGTTTGGCCTCCTTGCTAATGGTTGTGCCTAGTCCTACAGTGATGTGATATGGCAGGGTGGGGCAATACCCAGGGGATGGGAGCTTCCCTTCTCAGAAGAGGAGTCTGGAATGGGGAAGGAACTGTGTGAGAGGAGGACTTGAAGGAGAGGAGGGTGGACATTGGGATTTAAAGTGAATAAACAAATTAATAGATAAAAGACTGGATATACTGCTTGAACTTTGAAAATTATAATGTACCTTTCAGTATTATATACCTCAAATTAAGAAAGAAGCAAAGGTTTGTTCAAATAACATTCATTGATCTGATAAAAAAGAAGAAATCTTTAAAGAACGCCATCCATAGTTAGGTAAATAAGAAGAAAATTATAAGAATTTTAACAAAATATTGTATTATTTTTCTTTGTCTACAGAATGGATAAACCTAAAACAAGTTTGGACACTAAAATGACAATCATAATTATGCTTCAAAAAGATCTATCATTTTCTTGTATGCATATATCTATTCATTTATTTACCTATTATGTATATGAGATGGTGTGCTCTAGTGCATGTGTAAGGTCAGAGGACAACTTGTGGTAGTTCATTCTCTCCTTCAACCATATGTATTATGGTTGCTAGGTATGGTAGTATATGCGTTTTACTCACTGAGCCATCCTGCTGGTCCTGGATCCATCTAGAACAATGCTAATGGAACAGACAAAGGAAGTGACAGTGAGGCAATGAAAAATCTATAGCTGAGCCCAGGGTTAAGTAATAATGTTCCACAGTATCTAATGTAAGCAGAGGATATACATGGTTATTGACACTAAGATATATTTTTGTTCCAGTGTCACAATGACTCTGTAGGATTTATACTGGCATGCACGAGTATTCTCTAACATTTCGTAGTGACATGTCAATATACATCTATTAAAACCATGAGTGATGTCAATAACAAATTAAAGAATTTCATACAAGACTAGATTGGTGAATGGATGAGTTTATTGAAATTATTTTCAGGACCATAATAAGTCAAAAACAGCAGCATCACTGAAAAATGTGAGGTTAAGTGGCAACCAATGACTGAATGGCGAATTGCCTCTGCAACCTGCAGGTAGCTTCTCTAAAAAGACTCCTCTCGCTCACTTGAGTGTCCCTTATTCTTCTAACTGCGTACTGCTTGGATAATCTGAAGAACTCCCCAGCTCTTGAGTTTTATAAATCTCTTGGACTTCCTGGATCTTTCAAGTTTAAGGACCTTTCTGTATCTTTTTCACTTCCCACTTCTGTTCAAGAAGAAACATCTCTAATGAGATGAAATAGCCAAGCAAAGATTAATAATTATGAAAACTGAAATTAGTGAAGAGACCTGCAGTCCAGAACACAGTAACTGAAGTGAAAGGGAAAGGAGTAAGAGCGCCTTTTCATTGTTGAAAGAGAGTCAATCCAGCAGGTGAAGTTCTTGTCCATAGAGATGCTTACTTACTCCCCCAACACAGCAGGCTTTACCTAGTTAACTCTCACACTGGGGTTTTGCTGTCTGGTATTGTGTAGATAGATGCAAGAGGGAATTCAGTAGGCACTCTCAAAGATGCAGTCCAAGCCAAAAAGTAAACACCCTAAGATTCTAACAGTACCAAACTGTGGAAAGACTGTACCAGGTCCCGATGAGCAGTGTCCACAAAGTGAGATGAACATCCCTATTGGACACTTTTCTCCTTTTGCAGGATTAGGAAAAGGGGGTTATCTGAATGTAACAAATTTTACAGTTCATCAGAAGCTCAAAACTGGACCCAATACTCATCTTTTCTTTTTCTATCTAGTTATTCCTATATGCTTCTATAAAAACATCAAGTTTACTGAAGAACTATGACCTGGGCTATATTAATCCTGTCTTACACAGTGTGGTGTTTCCTATGCGTATGTATAGAGCTAGCCTGCTCTAAGTTTGAATGTTCCAGGTCAGTGCTTATCTTAAATGCACGCAAAAGCCACTTAAATATATTTTAAAGCCTGCTTGCTAAGGTCAGTGAATGAAATATTCAAATCTTAGCAAAACAGAGGGGTTGGTTTTTTTCATTTTCACTCTCTAAAGCAGTTATATTTTTGGAGTGGCAATAATAAATATTTGTGAAGAAAAATGCATTATGAGAGAACATGACATTCTGATAACAGTGACTTTTTCCTTCAATACTTATCTTTAAAATAATCTGTGACATAAGTGGTTCTTGCAACACTGACTGAATTTTAAGGGCCAACTATCATTTTCTCTATCTTTGCATGAGGCAAAATTCTTAAATTTACTACCTTCACAACCACTATCTTTCAGAGGATGTTGATTTATTTATGTAAAAGGCAAGATAATCGAGAGTGGCACCAGGGAATTATTTCCCTTCTGCCCTGGGCCTTTGAATCATAGGCTCCATCATGCTGTTCAGCTGTTGACTCTGGACAGCTTCCAGAGCAGCACAGCACAGCAGAAGATGCCAGAGAGATACACCTCCCTACAGCAAACAAAACAAGACTTATCTGCTCCATGAGCTCAAAAGGATAACAGAGTGATTTGTACTGCAGTTGATATGCAGAACATTCATCCTTAATTTTCAGTGTCATTCAGGGGCACTTGTAGTTCACAAGATGCCTTATTGCTTTCCCAGGAAGTGGAAGGGCTTTTAGAGAACACTTTGCGTATTGTTGCTGATTGCATCCTAATATGGTTAGGCACACAGAAATGATTTCTACGATTAGCTTTGTTAGACTTTCTTTCCTGGCAGGTCAAGGATGATAGTAAAGAATAACTAAAACTGATTGCATGGACCAAGACCCAGGGTGGAGCAATAGCCTACCTAGTGTTCTCATGCTCCTTCAAGCAGCATCCTGCTTACAACACCACAAGTAATAACATCACTGTGTTCCTCTCATTTTCTGTGGTGAGAGTGTTAAAACTGCTGTGTTTTCCAAACTTGCTTACAGCTCTGACAGGCACTATAGTTATCATTATTATTTTTTTTTTTTAGTCGCTTCCTAGGACTAGGGATCCTGCCAGGTAGTGCAGCTGTGCAAAAGGCTGAAGTCTTGTTTTGTAGGAAAGACTTCATGAGATTGCATTGCAGTTTCAGAATGAAGAAATACTTGGCACTTCAGGAAGAAAGAATTTGTTCTGAATTTGTTTTGGCAGAACTTCTACAGGCCAAAAAAAAAAAAAAAAAAAAAAAAAAAAAAAAGTGCCTCGAAAGCGTGCTAGTTATGGCCCAAGTTGTCAAGTTGTTCCAAAGCCCAGGTCTTTGAAAGGAAATTGTGGCAATTGTTCTAGGGTATGCACATCTGTCCAGGTTGGATGAGGAGGTCAGGATGGTAAAGTCTTTTTTCTTCGGTGTATTTTACACTGTCATATTAAGAGGGAAAGAAATCACTAAGGAAATCCAGCAAGCCACCATTCATGGTCAGACCATCCTTGATTTATTCTAAAAGGTTTATTATCTTGTTTGGCAGGGAAGAATAAATGAATAGATAAAAAAGTTAACAGAAAATATAGAGAGATATTTAAGGTTATTTTTAGATGTTGGTTGTATTAATGCTCAATTCAAAGCACTCCAAGAAGTTGATTTTAGTGCTGCATCTAAGTGAGCCTTATGAAGATTAAAAATAATGATTGATATTTTTTATGAAAAGGAGTAATTTAGTTCTTTCCTGCATCTGGGGAATCTGGATTAGATTTTGGGACTGACTATCCCTCTTTATTCTTTGTTAGTTATAGCAGAAAAGTCTGTTTCTGTACATGCAATTCTGTCTCACTTTCAGCAAATATTTTGTTTACATTATAGTTTGCACACAAAAAACCATATACACATTTGAAACATACCAGGTATTAAAAATGGAATAATGAAAAACTTTATTAGGTTTATTATTATTATTACTATTATTATTACTGAGTATTAATAATTACATCATGAATAAAGATACTGTTTCACAAAGTATATCAGAAAAATTGATCACTCATAAATTTATAATAAATTGTATATCAGATTATATTTATGGACAGTCTTTGTTTCTTTTTTAAGATATTATAAATTGGGGAAATCTTGAAATATTTGATATTTTGTTATAAATAATTGGTAATATAAAATGCTGTTAATATATAAAATTGGAGCTACAAGATCCTAGTATACACTATGAAGGCAAAATAAGTCAGACTTATGACAAGTTTTAAGCAAAATAACAATTTAAAAAATATAGTATTTACCTGTTTCATTTTCTTTTATTTGAACTCTTCATAAATACAGTTAATTAGCAGATTGCTATTAGATTAGTGTTAAGAAAGCATCAGGGAAAATTACAAGGTACATAATATATTTCTGAATCCATATTCAAAACTGTAATTCTAGATTTTTTTCTGTAAAATATATATTGTTTTAATTTCCAAAGATGTCAACATACAAAGAGCCATTATAGAGTCATGGCTTAAAATGTAAAAATGTCACTGAGAAAGTAGTTCAGTGAAGTATGTGTGAGATTAATACTCTGGAAGTACATAAAAATTCATAAGTGTTAAGTTTTCATCCCAGGGATGGGAAAACAGAGACAGGCAAATCCTGGCACACACTGGCTCTGTAGCCTAGCCTACTTGTAAAGTTCCAGGGTAGTGTGAGATCTTGTCTCAACACATAGCTACACAGAATCTGAATAATGACATGTAAGAATGTTCTGTGGACTCTATATACTTGCACATACATTTACATGCATACCTATATATACATATATACACATACACACTCATGTAGACCAAAGGGTAAAGAAACACACATATCCAAAGAATTAAAATAACATTCTTCTTTAGTAATATTAATAATACATTTTTGAGACCTACTGTCTTCTATGTACTTTTCTTAATATTGGGGTTTGAGTATATGTTATATATAGTTATTACTTTCTTATCAAGATTAAAACATCAATATAAGGTAAAAATTTGTGTTTCTATAATCTCTAAGCTCTTGATAGCCTGAGAGCAACCTGGAAGAAGTTCTTCCGAATGGGATATGAGGGTGGTGAAATAAACCATTCTTGTCTTGTGATGCAGTTATATCTGTACACAGGTCTGTGTATGTCTGGATGACGCATATGGTAGAAGCAGAAAGGAAGACTATGACATCCAGAGGTGGAGGAGTTCAGTGTAAAAATGAAGACAAAGAGACTAGCCCCATGTAATCCTTTATGTGATCCTTTGCATTTCCACCACAAAGGTCATTAGCAATAAAACTCTAGCTGTCATTTTTAATGGAAGATATAGAGCCATTATACTAAATTTTAAAGACATGGAGGATGCACTGTAGACTTATTCAGTTTTTTGGAAACCCATGGAATAGGGAAGAGCCTCACAGAGAAGGCTGCAAGTCTCTTAGCATTCAATGTGCTCAATGACAAAATTTTTTTTGTTCTCTGTAAAGAACCCTACAACTTGAAGAAGATAGATGTCAAAGAAAGGTTTAAGGTAAAAAAAATAAAATGGGTTAGGACTTGAAAAACATGAAGCTTTAAATTGTATTAGGCATTTTAAAAAAAATCCGAGAAGTGGGAGGAACGAAATAGATAGCATATGGTGATTTAACAATTGCCATTTGTTTCCCACAGTGGTGGGTTGTGGAGCTAGATGGCAGATTTATAGCAGGTCTTGTATGCATTGTCAGAGAGCTTAAACTTTATCTCTCAGGCTGTAGAAGATACTGGAAACTTTTAAACAAAGGATTGATTTGTTTTTACAGTAGGACATACTTGCAGTTTTGTCCACAAAACTTCTGTACACCACAATATGCCTGGAGCCTTGGACTGATGATGCTACATCAATCAGGGGCAGCAAAGAGACATCATGATTTCAACAAATCTCATCATCCCCCAAAGGCCTTCATAAGTTCCTGTCATCAAAGCCATTCCAGCAGCTGTGTTGTGTAAACAATGTGTCTATGGCAAAATATTTGGAGTTCAACAGTAATCCTTCCTACTCTGAAAAAGAATAAGGATTGTTAAAATAGAAATCTCTCTGCAAGCACATAATTTTGACAGTAGACATTAGAGAAGTGCCTGCATCTTACAACAGGGTGTATTCAAGAACAGACAGGTGAATATGGATAGCACTAGAAACATGTTTGGATGAGAGATGTGAAATGTGTGCAAACCTTCCTATCAGGGACTCCCATTTGCACTCCAAAACGTTGGATATTATTCAAAATAACAAAGTCCTAATTACTCCTGTGTACTAGTACTTCTTTGAGACTTTCCTTCAGTTTAGTCATCATATATGTAATATATATATATATATATATATATATATATATATATATAAAACATATAATATATATGTATATAATTATAATTTTCAACCTCATAGAAGCTAAGATCACCTGGGAACAGTGATTTTTCTCTTAAAAAATGCCTCAGTAAGATTGCCCTACAGGCAAATCTGTGGGGGCATTTATTGATGTGGGAGGGTTCAGACCACTGTGGGTAGTTTTGCTTCTGAAAGGTGTTGAGAGGATGTATAGAAGTGGTATGAGCAGGCTATAGGATCAAATCAGTAAGCAACATTCCTCTGTGGTTTCTCAGTTCTTATGTACATTTCCCTCAGTGATGCACTGTATGCTCTAGAGTAAAATAACCCCTTTCCTCCATAATTTGCTTTAGCTAATAGTATTTGTCACAACAATAAGAAGTAAACTAAGGTATAGATCAGATCTGTATGAAAATGTGGACTATTGCTGTGACGGACTTGACCATTTTGGTTTGATGAGTTGTTGGGGACCGTACTAGCCCCAAGTTGGGGCGGCCAAAATAAATGTTGCAGCCCAGGCAAAATGTTGAGGCCCGGGCTGACCCACGTTTGGGCGGCCACTGTATCCCGGCCCAAGCTGCTGCTCCGGTCTGCAGGTTGGGGTTCAGCAAGAGCGAGGGTGAGGGCAGATTCTACCTAATGTCTGATGTGTATGAATCTCTCTCTCTAGTCTGATGTCTGGTTCTGTCTTCTATAGTCTGATTCTAAGCCACGCCTCTAAGTTACACCTTTAATCATGCCCTTAGGTCTTGTCTCTAACTCTGATCTCTATACTTCTAAGTCACACACCTTTAATCTCACACACCTTTAATCTCACGCACCTTTAATCTCAAGGTATCTAAACCAAGATTATCGGAGTGTGCTCAGCTGTTGTAGGCTATTGTAATTCAAGTCTCATGTCAGGGTATATGGCTCAAGATGGCTGCAAAGCTGATAGCCGCTTTCTGCTAAAAGTCGGCCCCCAACAATGAGTATCACGGAACGACATTAGAACAAAGGAAATAAAACATTTATTTAAGTAGGATAATGGATGCTTGCTAGCTGAGCCTGAAAAGACCAGCATCACTGCATCACTGGCACCAAATCTTCTGGTAATATTTCCCCAGGATCAGCAGACAAAGTGAGCCAGGGATGTATCTTGTGCTGATAGCTGAACTGGGTAATATGTTAGAGTCTCTCAGATTGTACTGGTTTTGGTAACAAGAGAGATGCCGTGTTGAAAGTGTCAGGGAGAGAAGATGAAGTTTGCAACTATCTAGCAGGATTGGAATTTTTAAAAAGAAGTTGCGATGCTGTTATTAAATGTACTTCATCATTCCCACTGAAGGTCTTAAGACAATGGACAGACGAAGACTGTGAGATGGCCATCAATGGCAGTTGAATAAGCAAACCTAGACAGGCTGGCTTCTTCAGATGCTCTTAGAATTGTATGTAGAACTTCTTTTACTTTAAGAAAAGGTTTAGTCAGGATTTCCTTTGACAAGACTTCTCTCCTGTTGAGTGGGCCTTAAATCCAATTAGACCGCTGTTCATTGCAGCTAAAGTGTAAGTCCTAGTATTAGTCTTTAAGAATATTTTGAAATGATGGCCATTGTGGTTCATATGTATCACAGTTGGATTGGGTCATTGATTGTTTCTCCCATTGGCAGTTTACATAATACTTTCTGGAAACACAAGGGAGGAAGTGGGTCAATTTTAGCTAGAATCCTCTCAGTACTATGTTAAATGTGGGTAGTGTCTTCAGTAATAGAGAGCACCTTTGACTTTGCAAAGGCAAATAAGCGTAGCAGAAATACCCTATATGGTTTGGGATGGGTTCCTTGGACATTCTTGGCCAACAACTCAAAATTCAGGAGTTTTCTTATGCCTTGTACTGAGGTCTTTGTTAATTTGTGATTCCTTGAGGGTAATATTTTCACCCCAAGAGATATAACTTTCTCTCTCTCTCTCTCTCTCTCTCTCTCTCTCTCTCTCTCTCTCTCTCTCTCTCTCTCTCTCTCTCTCTCATGTACTCTTTTCACAATACATCTGGACCATAGTTTTTTCTTCCTTTAATTCTCCTAGCTAGCCCACCTCCCCTTCCCCTTGGATGTACTCCTTTTTAAATGTGTGTTAACAGGCTTCTATTGCTCTTTTAGTTATTATTGCGTTGCTTTGACCTTCCATTCACATGGAATAAATTGAATATGAATAGCAGTAATTCATATCACATATGACAGAACCTTGGCTGCCAAAGGGCGGTGCTTATGCCCGATTCTAATTCCAAAGAACTTCACTGTTTTTTTTTTCTTACTAGAAGAGGGAAGTGGTGGCTCACCATTCTTCAGATACACAGGGAACCTCAGCCATTACCATATGTTTATCTTAATTCTGGACTTTCTACTAACCTATTTTCTATGAAACACTTTTAAATATAACATGTTTCTTACCTGAAATCTCATTGCCAGTGACTTCTACGATATAATTAAAAGAAAGGGTGACTTGTAACAATTTAACAGAATATCAAACAAAGATCTATAATTCAGGCAGAAGCTTTGAAGTATATTTACAGTAAAACAAATAAACGAAAAACCCCAAAATGAATGAACAAATGATTGAATAAATGAATGAATGAATAAATACATAAATAAATTCCCATGGATTCTAATATGGAGTCTGCCTTGCTAATATGTGGATCAAGCACAGAAATACAGAGTAGCCTATTTTTATGAAATGAGTGGTTATATTTCTCTTGCAATCTGAAAATACCATATTGTACAACTCTGTTACAGTCAACTTACAGTGTGGATTCTGAAAGCTTAGAATGAAGCACAAGAGACCAGAAGTAACGTGATCCATGCCAGCAAATCCCATAAGAAATTGAGTGTTTCCTGATGGTCCGAAAACTAGAAGAGGAAAAAAAAACTTTAATAACTCAAAATTGGCTTAATGCAAAATATTAACAAGCCACAAAATGCATACACTAATAGAATTAAGGCACTCATATTCTCTTTTTAAGTTTTTGTCATTGGCTGCCAAGTCAGGACTCAGCCCTCAGTATGAGATACTTACTTGCTCAACCATTACCCTTAGAAGTTAACCCATGACTGATGTTCTCTTTATTGTTTAGGCACAAGTCCTATGCTTAAACCTTAGCGATTGCAAGTAATGTTCATTTTTCATATAAACAAAACAGATTTAATTATTTATTGTATATGCTCTTCATTATTTCTGACACATTTTTGACTCAAGAATATACTGCTGTTTTTATAAAGAACTAACCATCTACAAATTGTGATTACTAATATTTGTCAAAAAACACAGCAATTTAATTACAAATTAGGCTTACATATCCACACATACTTGTAGCCTTGTTGTTACTTACACACATAAAGTGGGACCATAGTTTATCAATTTGTTTTATAATAATTTTAACATATTATAATATGTGAGATAACTTATTGTGCATATAAAATTTGAAATAATTAAAATTTATTTTTTATTCCTGTTTATGTAAAAATTAATTTTGTGAGTTTATACTTAAATGAAAGTTTTTTTGTTACTTTTTTTTTATTAGATAATTTATTTACACTTCAGATGGCATCCCCTATCCCCATTCCCCCCCCCCCACCTCCCTTAGGAAACCCCTATCCCATGCCCCCTTTTCCTTTTTGCATTTATACATTTTTTAAAAATAATGTTAATCATAGGCTTTGTAAGTTTGGAATTGTTCAATCAGAGGTGTAACCCACTGACCAACCTAGATATAACAACTATCTTTAACTGGTGGAGATACATGAATATCTGCCTCCCTGTCTCCCCACTCTTTCTCTCTTTCATCACCTAGCTTCTCCTCTCCTTCTTCTTCTCCTCTTCTTACTCCTTCTCTTCCTCTCAGTACTCCTCCTACCTTAGCTCCTCCTATACATCACCCTTCCTGTTAAAATGAAACTTTTCTCTCAAAATACAATTAGAGCATAATTATGCCAATTTGTACCAGTGAGGTACAGGATAGTCCTAATACCCAGTCCATCCTTTTGTTGACTAACCACCTCCTCTGTCATCTATTCTAACTAAAATATTTAGTTTTGAACCTGGCTTTAGGATGAATGTCAGCTGACGACCATCCACTCAAATCTTTTCTCTTAAGGTCAATAGCTATATGTTTTCAACCCCATCAGAAATCCAGAATGACTGAGTTAACTATAATTGTGGGAAGCACAAATCATAGTTTCTAAAACTTAGCCAATTTATAGAGACCTCTGACCACCTGGACACTCGCTCTACTTCAAAATGTTGGAGCATCTGTTCTTCTGCCTTCTGGCCCAGGATCATCTGATAGACCTTAGTGCTGCAGAATTATTAAGGGCTGGTTACTCTGTCTAGGCAGATATAATCAGTCAACTATTCTGCAAGTGTGTCCTTTTCTGAACAGTAATTTGTCTGTAGAGGGAAAGTGGCAAATCTTGCCAAGTGGCTGTCTCACCACAACTGGAGTAACTCCAAGGATGCTCAATTTCTTCTTAGAATTCAATATAGGAAACTGTCCGGAGAAGACAGGTCTCTAATGAAAATGAATACTGAAATGTTTGTCATGTCAATTCTAAGGATTTCTGATGTTTTCAAAACCAGCTATTCATGTAAGGTAATCTGGACTGTTGCCTGTTAACTCCACTCAGCTATTTCTAAATAACATAGAGAACACCCTTATAATAAACTACAAGTCATGAATTTGCTATAGTCCCTTAACTCACAGGCTGACCATCTCAAATCAGTTAAAAAAAGTTAAAGAAGGACTGGGTCTAAGCTTTGTATTCCTAAATGTATTATACTGGTACAATGCCTATGAGAGTAACAATATTCATCTCACTCTTATATCACTAAGAAGCTCATGCCAATGAAATCCTTAAAATTTGTAAACAAAGTAAATTGGAGCCATTTAAGAATTTATATCTTCATCTTGATATTAATTATACAGATTTCTACTAATAGGTTATGGCTATGCAATTAACCCTAGCTAATCCTCTCTATTCCGACAAAACCACTACTTTTCCCTAGAGAGACAGCCCAACATTTACCACCTTAGTCCCCATGCCCAGGGAATAGGGGTGCTGACTCATCATTAGCTTCTTCAAGCTGATTATGGGCATTGAGATATTAGAAGAGGAGTTGGGGGGAGAACAAATTGACAATCCTCTGATGCTGTGTCTTCGCTGCCTCCAGATGGAATTCCCAGACCTCAGAGGTTTGAGCAGGTCTGCCCAGCTTGCTTGTTGAGTAGATACACCAAGGCTGATCATTCTGCAATATACAATTCTCAAAACAAATTTTAGTATCAAGATAGTTTTTTTTTTTTTTAAAGAGGGCTGACATTTTATTAAGAATGTTGGTTCTAACCGCTTTTCTATTTTTTCCCCTCTTTTATTGGATATAACATTTACATTTCAAATTTTATCCCCTTACCATATTTCCCCCACCACCCAGGAGCCCCTTATCCCATTCCCCCCCCTCCTGCTTCTATGAAGGTGTTTACTCACCTACGCCCAGCCCCCCTCCCCACCCTCAGATTCCCCTCCACCCCCACCCCCCCGCTCGGTGCTCAGCCTTCAAGGTACCAATGACCTTGTCTCCCACCTATGCCCAACAAGGCCATCCTCCCCTACATATACAGCTGGAGTCATGTGTCTCTCCATATGTGCTCCTAGGCTGGTGGTTTAGACCCTGGGGAGCTCTGGCTGGTTGGTATTGTTGCTCTCCTCATGGGGCCACCAGCCCTTACTGTTCCTTCAATTTACTCTCTAACTCCTTCATTGGGAACCTTTGATCAGATTAATGGATAGCTGTGGGTATCTGTCTCTGGGTATGTCTGACTCTGGGGGACCTCTAAGGAGAGACAGCCTTATCAGGCTGCTGTCAGCTTTCCCATCCTGACATCCCTATCAGTGTCTATTTTTGGTGACTGCCCATAGAATGAATACCCAGATGGAATGGTCTCCATACAACCCCCCACTTCAGATTCTGTCCCACACTTTGTGTCCCTATTTGCTCCCTTGAGTATTTAGTTACTCCTTCTAAGAAAGACCTAGGCATCCTCACTTGTTCTTTCTTCTTCATGAGCTTCATGTCTTCTGGTAGTTGAGTCATTGTTGTTTCAAATTTTTGGGCTAATCTCTGCTTATCAGTGAGTAAATACCATGTGTGTTCTTTTGTGATTGGGTTACCTCACTCAGGATGATATTTTCTAGTTCCATCCATTTACCTAAGAATTTCTCGAATTCACTATTTTTAATAGCTGAGTAATATTCCATTGTGTAAATGTACCACATTTTTTGTATCCATTCCTCTGTTGAAGGGCATCTGGGTTCTTTCCAGCTTCTGGCTATTATAAATAAGGCTTCTATGAACATAGTGGAACATATGTCTTTGTTATTTCTTGGGGCATTTTCTGGGTATATGCCCAGGAGTGGTATAGCTGGGTCTTCAGGTAGTGCTATGTCCAATTTTCTGAGGAACCGCCAGACTGACTTCCAAAGTGGTTGTACCAGCTTACAACCCCACCAACAATGCAGGAGTGTTCCTCTTTCTTCACATCCTCGCCAGCATCTACTATCACCTGAGTTTTTGATCTTAGCCATTCTGACTGGTGTGAGGTGGTATCTCAGTGTTGTTTTGATTTGCATTTCCCTGATGACTAAGGATGTTAAGCATTTCTTAAGGTGCTTCTTGGCCATTCGAGTTTCCTCAGTTGAGAAATCTTTGTTTCGCTCTGTACCCCATTTTAATGGGGTTATTTTGTTGTTTGGCGTCTAATTTCTTGAGTTCTGTGTAAATATTCGATATTAGCCCCCTATCGGATGTAGGATTGGTAATGATCTTTTCCCAATCTGTTGGTTGCCGTTTTGTCTTGTTGACAGTGTCCTTTGCCTTACAGAAGCTTTGCAATTTGATGAGGTCCCATTTGTCGATTCTTGATCTTAGAGCATAAGCCATTGATGTTCTGTTCAGGAACTTTTCCCCTGTGCCTAGGTATTCGAGGGTCTTCCCCAACTTCTCTTCTAATAATTTCAGTGTATCTGGCTTTATGTGAAGGTCCTTTATCCACTTGGAGTTGAGCTTTGTGCAAGGAGATAAGAATGGATTAATTTGCATTCTTCTACATGTTGACCTCCAGTTGAGCCAGCACCACTTGTTGAAAATGCTGTCCTTTTTCCACTGGATGGATTTAGCTCCCTTGTCAAAGATCAAGTGACCATAGGTGTGTGGGTTCATTTCTGGGTCTTCAATTCTATTCCATTGATCATCCTGTCTGTCTCTGTACCAATACCATGCAGTTTTTATCACTACTGCTCTGTAGTACAGTTTGAGGTCCAGAATGGTGATTCCCCCAGAGGTTGTTTTATTGTTGAGAATAGTTCTCGCTATCCTAGGTTTTTTGTTATTCCAAATGAATTTGTAAATTGCTCTATCTCTATGAAGAATTGATTTGGAATTTTGATGGGTATTGCATTGAATCTGTAGATTGCTTTTGGCAGGATAGCCATTTTTATTAAGTTAATCCTGCCAATCCAGGAGCATGGGAGATCTTTCCATCTTCTGAGATCTTCTTCAATTTCTTTCTTCAGAGACTTGAAGTTCTTGTCATACAGATCTTTCACTTGCTTTGTTAGATTCACTCCAAGATAATTTATTTTATTTGTGGCTATTGTGAAGGGTGTCATTTCCCTAATTTCTTTCTCTGCCTGTTTATCCTTTGAACAGAGGAAGGCTACTGATTTGTTTGAGTTGATTTTATATCCAGCCACATTGCTAAAGTTGTTTATCAGGTTTAGGAGTTCTCTGGTGGAGGTTTTAGGTTCACTTAAGTATACTATCATATCATCTGCAAATAGTGAAATTTTGACTTCTTCCTTTCCTATCTGTATCCCTTTGACTTCCTTTTGCTGTCTAATTGCTCTAGCTAAGACTTCCAGTACTATATTGAATAGGTAAGGTGAGAGTGGGCAGCCTTGCCTAGTCCCTGATCTTAGTGGGATTGCTTCAAGTTTCTCTCCATTTAGTTTGATGTTGGCTACTGGCTTGCTGTATATTGCTTTTACTATGTTTAGATATGGGCCTTGTATTCCTGATCTTTCCAAGACTTTTAACATGAAGGGATGTTGAATTTTGTCAAATGCTTTCTCAGCGTCTAGTGAGATGACCATGTGGTTTTTCCTCTTTGAGTTTATTTATGTAGTGGATTATATTGATGGATTTCTGAATATTGAAACATCCCTGCGTTCCTGGGATAAAGCTTACTTGATCTTGATGGATAATTGTTTTGATGTGTTGTTGGATTCAGTTTGCGAGAATTTTATTGAGTATTTTTGCATCAATATTCATAAGAGAGATTGGTCTGTAGTTCTCTTTCTTTGTTGGGTCTTTCTGTGGTTTAGGTATGAGTGTAATGGTAGCTTCATAGAATGAATTGGGTAGTGTTCCTTCTGTTTCTATTTGATGGAATAGCTTGAAGAGGATTGGTATTAGGTCTTCCTTGAAGGTCTGAAAGAATTCTGTACTGAAACCATCTGGCCCCAGACATTTTTTGGTGGGAAGATTTTTAATGACTGTGTCTATTTCTTTAGGCGTTATGGGACTGTTTAGATGGTTTATCTACTCCTCGTTTAACTTTGGTACCTGGTATCTATCTAGAAAATTGTCCATTTCCTCCAGATTTTCCAATTTTGTTGAGTATAGGCCTTTGTAGTAGGATCTGATAATTTTTTAAATTTCCTTTGTTTCTGTTGTTATGTCTCCCTTTTCAGTTCTGATTTTATTAATTTGAATGCTGTCTCTGCGCCCTTTGGTTAGTCTGGCTAAGGGTTTGTCTATCTTGTTGATTTTCTCAAAGAACCAGCTCCTGGTTTTGTTGATATTTTGGATAGTTCTTTTTGTTTCGACTTGGTTGATTACAGCCCTGAGTTTGATTATTTCCTGCAGTCTACTCCTCTTGGGTATACTAGCTTCTTTTTGTTCTAATGCTTTCAGGTTTGCTGTCCAGTTGTTAATGTATGCTCTTTCCACTTTCTTTTTGTGAGCACTTAGAGCTATGATTTTTCCTCTTAGTACTGCTTTCAATGAGTCCCACATGTTTTGATATGATGTGTCCTCATTTTCATTTAAATCTAAAAAGTCTTTAATTTCTTTCTTAATTTCTTCCTTGACCAAGTTATCATTGAGTAGAGCATTGTTCAGTTGCCAAGTGTATGTGGGCTTTCTGTTTTTTTTGTCCATGTCAAAGACAAGTCTTAATCCATGGTGGTCTGATAAGGTACTAGGGATTATTTCAATCTTTTTGTATCTGTTGAGGCCTGTTTTGTGACCAATTATATGGTCTATTTTCGAGAAGGTACCATGAGGTGTTGAGAAGGTATATTCTTTTTTTTTTAGGATGAAATGTTCTATAGATGTCAGTTAAATCCAATTGGTTCATAACTTTTGTTAGTTTCATTGTGTCTCGATTTAGTTTCTGTTTCCATGATCTGTCCATAGCTGAGAGTGGGGTGTTGAAATCTCCTACTATTATTGTGTAGGGTGCAATGTATGCTTTAAGTTTTAGTAAAGTGTCTTTTATGTATGTGGGTGCCCTTACATTTGGGGCATAGATGTTGAGAATTGCGAGTTCCTCTTGGTACATTTTTCCTTTGATGAATATGAAGTGTCCTTCTTTATCTTTTTTGATTACTTCTTGTTGAAAAATGATTTTATTTGATATTAGAATCGCTACTCCAGCTTGTTTCTTGGAACAATTTGCTTGGAAGATTGTTTTCCAACCTTTTACTCTAAGGTAGTGTCTGTCCTTTCCACAGAGGTGCGTTTCCTGAATGCAGCAAAATGTTGGGTCCTGTTTACGTATCCAGTCTGATAGTCTATGTCTTTTTACCGGAGAATTGAGTCCATTGATATTAGAGATATTAAGGAAAAATGAGTTTTGTTTCCTGTTATTTTTGTTATTGGCAGTGGAGATATGTTTGTGTAGCTACCTTCTTTTACGGTTTTTGAAAGATGACTTTCCTGCTTTTTCTAGGTTGTAGTTTCCCTCCTTGTGATGGAGTTTTCCACCAATTATCCTTAGAAGTGCTGGGTTTGTGTTGAGATACTGTGTAAATCTGGATTTGTCATGGAACATTTTGGTTTCTCCATCAATAATGATTGATAGTTTTGCTGGGTATAGTAGTCTGGGCTGACATTTATGTTCTTTTAGGGTCTGTATGATATCGGTCCAGGATCTTCTGGCTTTTATGGTCTCTGGTGAGAAGTCTGGTGTAATTCTTATAAATCTGCCTTTATATGTTACTTTGCCTTTTTCCCTTACTGCTTTTAGTATTTTTTTCTTTGTTTGTACATTTGATGTTTTGAGTATTATGTGGTGGAAAGTATTTCTTTTCTGGTCTAAACTATTTGGAGTTCTGTAGGCTTCTTGTATATTTATGGACAGCTCTTTCTTTAGGTTAGGGAAGTTTTCCTCTATAATTTTGTTGAGGATATTTACTGGTCCTTTAAGTTGGAAGTCTTCCCCCTCATCTATTCCTATTATCCTTAGGTTTGGCCTTCTCATTGTGTCTTGGATTTCTTGTATATTTTGGGTTAGTAGCTTTTTGTATTTTGCATTTTCTTTGACAGTTGTGTCAATGTTTTCCATGGTATCTTCTGCACATGAGATTCTCTCTTCCATCTCTTGTATTCTGTTGGTAATACTTGTGTCTATGACTCCTGATCATTTTTTTAAGTTTTCTATCTCCAGGGTATCCCTTTGTGATTTCTTTATTGTTTCTACTTCCATTTTTAGATCCTGCATGGTTTTGTTTAATTCCTTCTCCCGTTTGTTTGCATTTTCTTGCAATTCCTTAAGGGATTTTTGTGTTTCCTCTTTAAGGGTTTCTATCTGTTCTTTGAGAGTGTTATTTATTTCTTTCTTAAAGTCCTCTATCATCATCATGAGAAGTGATTTTAATTCTGAATCCTGCTTTTCTGGTGTGATGAGGTGTTCAGGGCTTGCTATGATGGGGGAACTGGGTTCTGATGATGCCATGTAACTTTGGTTTCTGTTGCTTACATTCTTGTGCCTGCCTTTTGTCATCTGGTTAAATCTAGTGCTACCTGTACTTCTGTCTCTGATTGAAGCCTGCCTTTCCAGTTGTCTCGCTTGTGTTTGGTCTTCTAGGGGTCCAGATGTCTCTGTGATTTTTTCCAGCTGCACTGATTACGGTGGTATCTCTAGGATGCCTCAGGATATGGTGCCTCCAAGGTAGCAGTCCAGCTAGTTGTCTGCTGTTCTGGGTGCAGTGTCTCCTCTTGGATAGCTCTGGATATGTTGTCTGACACTCTGAGTTCAGTTGTTCCTCTGTGGCTCTGGGTTGAGTGGACCTTCCAGTATGTCTCAGGGGTCCACACAACTGCAGACCTGGCAGAGGTCTGGTTCAGGCCTCAGACCCGGGAGATGGGCAGAAGGGGGGTGCTAGCCGGCAGGGGCAGGTGGGTGGGGGGTATCTGCTGGATTCTGAGCACTCAGGGCACCCAGCTATGAGCTCAGGGTAGTATGTGGGTTTTCCTACCTAAAGCTGGTTGTGGGATCTGTGGAGCCCCAGATGTGTCTTGCGGTGGTAACCGGGGTGCATTCACCAGCAGGCCTCAGACCAGAAGAGGAGCTAGCGGTGGAAGGGGAGTGCTAGCGCTGGCTATGGGTTCTATGGATCCCCCAGAATGTGTCTGGCGGTATCCGGGGTACACTCACAAGCTGGCCGGGCAGAGGTCCGGCCCAAGCCTCAGACCGGAAGAGGGGCAAGCGGTGGAAGGGGAGTGCTAGCGCTGGCTATGGGTTCTATGGATCCCCCAGAATGTGTCTGGCGGTATCCGGGGTGCACTCACCAGCAGGTCTCAGACCAGAAGAGGGGCGAGTGGCAGAAGGGGAGTGCTAGCGCTGGCTATGGGTTCTATGGATCACCCAGAATGTGTCTGGCGGTATCCGGGGTGCACTCACAAGCTGGCTGGATAAATGAAAGTTTTAAGTGTGCTTCCTTTGCGTAAGATTCAATTATGTATAAATAATTAACTTTCATCTTCATTTACTGGTAATGGGAATAGACGAGTTGTATAAGTTTGAAAAGTACCTCAATCATCAGATATCAACAGACAGGATATCATGAGGAACATATACACTGAACATGTTCCAAGCCATGAACACCATGATGCACTGACTTACCTAAGGTGCTACACTGATTGGCTGGAAAAAAATAAGTTCTATACTTTGGACAATATGGATTTTCCAAAGCCATTGTAAGGTCTTGTTTGGGGGTATTATGTTGTTGTTGTTGTATATGCTCTTCATTATTTCTGACACATTTTTGACTCAAAAAATACTGTTGTTTTTATTAAGAACTAGTCATCTACAAATTGTGATTACTAATATTTATCAAAAACCACAACACGTGAATTACAAATGAGGCTTATGTACCCACACATAACTGTAGTTGATACTTACATATAAAGTGGGACCAAAAAAAAAAAAAGTAACTTACAACTATAAAAACAAAACTCATTATTGAAAAATTAACTATGCCTATAATACCTAACAGAAACAGCAAAGAAGGAAAATATATTTTAACGCATAGTTTTTCAGGGTTTGAATAACATCATGTTAGGAAAGGCACGGCAGAGTACTTCAGTTCACTGAAGAATAGCATGCAGTAGAGGATATTAACATTACTGTGGATCAGTGAGCAGAAATTGTGATAGGTGTTACTATCATTTTCAAATGTTCACTCCTCATAACCTGCTTCTGCCATCACCTTCTAAAAATAAATGTATATCTGGAGACCAATTATTCAAAATCTGAATTTGTAAGAGACTGTTAAGATTCAAGCTATAAATCCAAGTACTAGTGAGTCAAGAATGCAGATTATAGATGCGAATTACTTCAAGTGTCTCTTTAATTTTAAATGTACTGAATTTCAGAATTATATACATTCACTTACTTTATTATAATTTAATTCTCACTCGACCAAGGAAATATTGTTATGTATTTTGAAAAATTATCATAGTGGTCTAAACATCCCATAATAGCACCATTAATAATAGCATTATCAGAAGTAAAATATGATGCTCATATATGTATTCACCTGTGTATTATTGTGCTTAGCATTGTAGCTACAAAATATTTCTATCTACACATCCGGTTACTCACCTAGCTATGTTTATGCTAGAAATTATGGGTTTATCAGGCAAAGGGAATATTAAGTGTTAATAGATGAAAAATTTGAAAACAGATATAAAATTAAGGCAACCTACATCTATAAAAACAAGTCCTATTATTGAAAAATTCATTAAGAATGTAGGAAAAATAAGGTGGTGGGCTTCTATCTCAGAAGCCCAACTATGGTTTTCCTGGAGCAAATAGCCATCTCCAGGGTAGGCAGTTCCAGTGCAACAGGGTTTTCTGTGCATCTGAAAACAAAATTCAAATTTGAGAATGAATTTATACCAACTTAACTTTCAAAGACTGTAGAGTGCTCGCCCATCTACAGCACATTAGTTCCCAGCATGGCCTGTACATGACCCTGAACCCATCATGTACATTACACAGGGCCATTTCTCCCATAACATAACTGGCTACTTTATAAAATATTTTGTAAATATGACATATTTGATAACCACAGTCATAAATGTCTTGGTGTTATTCTCACTGTTTTCCAGTATCCTGTGCAGAATACCTCTGAGTCTCTTGAGGCTGTCATAGTTTTTGCAGTTGTTTCTCATGACATTATAGTTCTATAGTATTGTAAAATGTGGTTTTATTAAAGCTTGCCTGATTTTTTTTTTTTTTTTTGAGAGTGGACTAGGATTGTCAGTTTGGGTTACTTAAGTTGATTTTTATGGGAAATGTGTTTTGGTAATAGATAAGTGACTAAAATATGTGATTTTGAAGTCAGAAAACATGAACTCATTTCTTTTCTCCACCTACAACTGAGGTGACATTGAAAACCTTTTTGTTTTGGTTTGGTTTTGATTTTTGAGGCAAGGATGATCTGTTTATCCCTGGTTCTTTTAAAACTCTCTCTGTAGACTAGGCTGGCCTGGAACTCAGAGATCCATCAGCCTTTGCCTCCTGAGTGAGTGCTTGGACTAAAGACATGTGCTACCACATCTAACTGGAAAAAATTATTTCATGTTTGAATATCTCTGGTTCCAAGTAAGATTACAACAATCATAATACCCTTTTATCTAGAGTCTTCAATATCCAAACATTTGAGAATTCTTTTCAGAAAATATAATGAAATTTCTATTTTAAATCTTAAAATTGTAGAAAATAAGGATGAGTGTACATAAGTACCAGAAATGACATATGGGAGGAATACATTATTCATTTCTTTCTAATTACCGTTATGTATTTTTTCATTTTTCCCTGTTAATTTATTGATTTATTCATATTATATTCCAATTACAGTCCCCTTCTTTCCTCTTAACACCCCTCTGGATAGCCTTTTCTCCCATTCCTCCTCCCCTCTGAGAAGGAGAAGTTGTACCTGGATACCAACCCATGCTGGCACGTCAGTCACTGCAGGACTAAGTAGACCCTCTTCCAATGAGCCCAGTGAGGTGAACAGCATCCCTAGGCAGGCAAAAGGTCCAGAGACAGTCTCTGTCCAGTTGTTGGAGGACTCACATGAAGACTCACCTGTACATCAGCTACAGGGAGACAATACCCTTTGTATGCTCTTTGGATAGTGGTCCAGTCTCTGGAAAACCCCAAAAATCCAGGTTGACTCTTGATTTTCTTGAGGAGTCCTTACCCCAGACGGGTCCCTCAATCCTTCCCCCAAGTCTTTCACAAGACTTTTTAACTACTCCATCTAATATTTGTCTGTGTGTTTCTGAATTTGTTTCAGTTAAATGCTGCGTGATGCTTTCCAGAGGACAGTTATGTTAGACTCCTATCTTCAAGCATTAACAGAGTATCATTAGTAGTGTCAAGTATTAGTGATTGCCTATGGGATGAGTCTCAATCTCTGCCAGTCTTTGGTTAGCCATTTCCTCCATCTCTGCTCCATCTTTGTCACTGTACTTGTATACAGGACAAGTTTGGGATAGAAGCTTTTGTGCATGGATTGGTGTCTTTGTCTATTAAACCATTAATAGATAACTCTTTTGAGATTATATGTGTTCTTCAGTCATGTACTGTTCCCCCTTTTACTTCAGTTACACACTTATAGTGTCTGCAGATATATGCTGTTTCTATCATTTGACATTTTAATCTGTTTTCCTGGCTAGTTTTATGTAACCTTGACAGTAGCTAGAATCCTGTCTAGATACTTAATTGAGAAATGGTAATCTCAATTGAGAAAATATTTACATCACATTAGCTTGTAGGTAAGACTCTGGGACATTTTAGTGATGGATGATTGATAGAAGAGAATCCAGCTTATGGTGGATGGTACCAATACTGGGTATATGGTCCTGAAATGTAGAAGGCAGGTTGAGCAAGCTACAAGGAAAAATCCGTTAAACAATACTTCTCCATGTCTTCTGTTCCAGTTCCTGCATTCAGGTTACTTCCCCGAATGATGGACTACAAACTATAAGATGAAATAAACCATTTATTTCCCAAATTTCTTATGGTTTTGGTCTTTTCCTAGCAACAGAAACTAAGACATAAACTCTGCTCCTCTATGAGCCGATTGTTTTCCTGGACTTCTACCAAGGAGAGAATTTTCAGATCAATTCTTCTTTCAGGTTTCCGAATTTATCTTTAATCTTGAGGTCATATTTGAGTGTTTGCTGATAGTATAGGACATAAATTTTTCTGGTATCAATCACAATTTTACCACTTCCTATTATTTAGTACTCTGCATGTTATTACAATTATCTTGGAATCTATTATATGCAATTCTATGTTCTATAAACAATTTACTTTATGGTATTTGCATTCAAATAATGAATAATATTCTTGAAAAGAAGACAGGATTTTTTTGAAGCAAAAAAATGTTCATAAGTTTTTCTCTTTCTCCTTTCCTTCCCACCATAACTCTTTGTTTTATTCTTCTATCTCCTTAATTTTATTTTTAATGTAATTATTTTTAAGGCTATCTTCTTAATGTATGTCCAACATGATTGGTCTATTATCTATATGGATCAATAAGAAAGTGGGTAAAGATAGGATTAATAAGAAGAAAAGTGAATAACACAAATAATTGAAAAATATCTGAATGTTTACTTCATAAAAAAGTTAAGACAGAAATATTTGTAAGAGTTATTAATTTGTATTTTTATGAAAAGTAAAGTAAATTACAAGTTGTATATTTTATAACGTTTAAAAAATGATTTTATGAAACTCAGTGATTCAATAATACAATCTTTATAATAACTGTTCTACCTAGATAGAAGCATGACATTACCCTAAACCAATTCAGGTTAAAGAGCAATGTCCAGTGTGTTACCTTCTGAGAACCTACTACTAAAATTTTGGTTATAGGTTATTTAAATAAACTTTATCTTTATTTAAATATTAGTATTTAGTACGACTCTAACAAATGAGTTGAAAATATTTTTAGGATTTTAATTTTCAAAATTATGACATCATTATATCATTTACCACTTTATCACTGTTTCCTTGAACCCTACTGTGCCTCAAGCTCATTGATTTTTCTTTATATGTTGCTATATTTATATATACATATACATATGCATATACATTTACATATACATGTGTGTGTATTTCTAAATATATAATTCCTAAATTCAGTTTATACACTATTACACATATGTTTATGATCACAAGTATCATCACAGTTTAATCACAAATCATTTGATTGTGCCAGCAGAAAACTTATCCAGTGCAGCTGGATGTCGAAGACATGATTATATATTTTAAAGTTAGTAAAGCTGGAGGGAAGATACAGAACCTCTTCTAGGCTATGTAACCATGTCAATAGGAAAACTGAGTTTAGATCCTATACAATAAACTTTGACATCAGTGTATGAAAGCTGGCAGTTGACAGCTATGTGGCTCACTTCTGCGATTTTTTTCTGTTTGGTTTTCTATGAAGAACTTGGCCTACAGAAAGTGAAGGTTGGATATCCCCAACTAGAAACTGTTCCTTCTCGTCTTAAAGCCTAGAAACTCATCTAGGGGTGCTAAAACAAGAAGAGAAGGAACAGTTTAAATATTTTATAAATGTTGTCTTCCCAAGCATCAAGCTGAGAAGTGGAACCACTTATGTGAAAGGACAGAGCTGTGAAGCAAAGGACTTCCTTATGGAAAAAGATAAAATAAAGACACTGTCTTAGTTTAGGATCTATAGGAAGAAACTTAGAATCACTGGCATACTTTACTGTGGTAAACAGAGTACCAAACTTGCACCACCATTAGGAAATCAAACTGTGGAGGACATGCAATTGTCAATGCTGACCTTAAGGATACTTTAGTTTGGGGTAGTATTCTTGTGCACTGTATGAAGATGTGTCTCTGTCCTTTCTCATCTGCCTAAGACATTCTCTGATTGGCTTTAATCAAGATCTGAATGGCCTATAGCAATGCAGGAGAGAATATGTGGGGCTTCTTATAAAGTTAGGGACTCTGGGAAAGAGTCTGAGGTGGGAGATGCAATTCATCAGTCAGATACAGAGCTAAGAGATTCATCAGTCAGCAAGAGGCAGAGGAAGTTAGATTTATAAAACAGAGGAGAGATAGTGAGCTATGTGGTAAAACATAGACTAATGTATGCAGGTTAATTAAAGGTATAAGAGCCAGTTGGGACACTTAAGCTAAGACCTTAGGCTTTAATAAATAATACAATGTCTCCAAGTCATTACCTAGGAGCTGGCAGATCATAGAAAGTCCAAATGGTTAGTTTTGTCCCATTCTACAGAAGTTTTTAACTCATTAAGTCCCTTTGTATAGTTCACTGGTTAATTATTGGAAAGAATTGACACCATGTAGAAGGCATACTATTTGGTAAAGATTTACACTGTGTATTAAGATTGAAAATGTTGGCTTTCAAAGCAAATATTCCAATAAGAAATGATCACTTGGGTACTGAAAGAGGAGTTTAAGTGACAGCCTACAGTGTCTGTTTAGTATGTATTCACATACTTCATAGATAAATTTTACCTCCTCAGAAATAACCCCTTCTGAGTTTTTCTAAGTTTCTTGCTGGCCATTCTCCTTATGACCTGTACAGGGAAAAGATTGTTGAAAGAAGTTTAGCATTCTCAACCTTTACCATTATGTTGGCTACTCTCAGGTTGTGACTTAGGGTTTTACTGTTGGGAACAGACACTAAGGCAACTCTAAGACAACACTTAATTGAGACTGTCCTTCAGGTTCAGTCTATTATAATCAATGCAGCATCCAGCCAGACATGGGGTTAGAGGAGCCAACCTCATGTCCTATCTCTTGTTTTGAAGGTAGCTAGAAGACCAGCTTTCTGGCAGCTAGAATGAAGGTATTAAAGCTCACACCATAGTGACACACCTACTCCAACAAGGCCACGCCTACTCTAACAAGAGCATACATCCTAATAGTGCCACACCCTGGGCCAACCATAGAGATCATCACAGATTGTAAATGATTTTGGACTACTCTCCACTTTACTACCCATTCCAAGTAGTTTTCACTCTTCAGTTAGTGCCATGGACCTTCATCTCTGAAAGCTAGGAATTCACCCTATATATCTTTCTCAAAAATAGACAAATAATTACTTAAACACTCTCTAATGGACCACCTGGGTACTAAGTCTACCTTTTTTATTATAACATCTATAACAGATACTTTTCATGAAGTTAATCATCACCAACTGCAACATGTTGCTCCCCATTCCTTTCTGTCCCCATTCACCTCTTGAGAATGATGAGTACCAGTAATATCTTAAGTGAAAATCCAGTGGGAATTATTTTTATTTGTTGATTAAAGGATATCTTCTTGGGAATGTGGGACAAAATATATGTACTGTTTAATATTATAGCCAGAAAAAATATATATAAATAAAATTCAATAACAAAATAGTTTCTCATTCCCACAAGTCATATTAAACATACTCCAATTCACAAGTGCATGAAGCTAGAATTGAGTAAATACATCATTGCATGCACATTGGATATCCCCACTGTACTATGATAGTCAAGGACAAAAACAAAAAAAAAAATTCATAAGCAGAGTTAAGATCATTATGGTAAGCTAAACAACTTTTATATTCATCTACTACTTTAAAAGTTTGTAAATTTGTCTCTATCTTTTTTTAAAAATTCTTATTATTGGTTCCTTGTGATTTTCACAGCATGTATCACAAACCCACTCATCCCCCTCTACACTCTTACTACCTCCCCACCACCAAAAGTGGGGGGGGGTGCTTGTCAAAGCTGTAGTGTGTCACTGTGTGTCTCATAGTATACTCTTCAGTCCACACTTTGGTTGAAATTTTTTATTGCAATGATTCATTGGTCAGGTATAATGTTTCTGGCTTTTACTACTTTATCAATAGTGAAACCCCAATGAGAGTCCTCTTTAATATTCTGTTGATGCCCTGTATAATGGAGTTCTTACAGTTTTGGATCTGTAAGACTGGCCCCTTCATGTACTCTAGCAATTCATCAAAGGAGTAGATGTTGGAACAGGCTAATTCAAAGCTCTGGACCTGAACCTCGAAGTGTCTGAGTTGGTCAGCCGGCTAGATTCCCTGCTCTCATATCCTTGAGCTGGCTTACTAGAAACCCCTAATACCAGAACCAGCACTACCCTGCTACCTAATCAAGGTGCAGAGCATGATCTCCTCTGAGTATTGCTGCTGGTAAGAGACATGACCAGTTCTCCCACACTCATAACCATGTGGCCACCTCTCCTGCCCACCATTGATGGTGATGGAGGAAGGACTGGATCTCCCTCATCTGTGCCACTGACCAAAAGACAAGAGGCAGGACTGGCCCTCTCACTTTCACATTGTTGAGCCAGCTTAATCATGCCTCTACCATAATGTTCAATTTTATTATGTTGCCCAGGGGAGCTGCAGGCCCTGCTCTCTGAAGTGTTGCAGCAGGAGATGGGCAGTGACAGCTCCCCTCCACTAGTAACCTCAGGGCCAGCTCTACTGACTGCTGTAGGTGGCAAGAGGTAAGGAGGGGTGTCATCTCTTTTTTTACCCATATCACTGCATGATAGAATAGCGATGGGGCCAGCTGTCCCATGCTCTTGCCATCTGAGCTGGCTGGCCCATGCCCTTGCTATAAGGATCAGCTCATTTTTGCTGCCCAGGCAAGGTACAGGGCCTAATCTCCTGAGTGATGCAGTAATATGAAATATGCAGGTCCAGCTTTCCTGTTCTTATGAAATTAGGGTCCTGTCTCCTGCCTTTCACAGGTGGTGAGGGGCAAGAGGAGAGAAGGATATCTCTCCTTTGTCCTTACCACCACACAGGAGGTGTAGGGCCAGGTTTCCCATGCTCATAACCTTTGTGAGTGGCTCACCTGCAACTTCTGCAATGTGTAGGACCACTTTCCTAAGCTGCTACAGGTTTCCTGCTTTCATGATCCCAGAGTCAGCTCTCCCAGACACTCAGGTAAGGGGTAGGTCCAGTTCTGCACATCCCTCAGACACCAGCATGTCCCCCCCAGCATAAGACCAGACTAGAGACATCTGCCTGGACTTTGGTGGTAATAGACTCCTGCTTCAGCAGGGCCATAGGCTCAGACTTGACACCTGGTGGAAGCACAGCCAGGACCCTACCGTGGTCCTGGGTACCAATGACTCACATTGGGCTGTTCCCCATTATCCTTGAGTCTATAGCTCTGCCTCTCTTAAATGTGCCCAAACCCTGTATTTTTCTTTTCCATTTCTCCACCACTTATTGGCCTTTCTAAAAGGGACATAGGGTCTCTATGCTTATGGTCATCTCAGAACTGGTCTCAAAAATGCTATCTCTAGTTCATCATTATGGGAATGAGCAGAGGTAATCTCGGGTGTGGGGCAGTGGATTGTACCACTATACAGAAAAACTGGTAGTGTAGTAGTAACATTCAGAACCCCGATGTGATGGTTTGTATATGCTTGTTCCAGGGAGTGGCACTATTAGGAGGTGTGGCCTTGTTGGAGTAGCTGTGTCACTGTGGACATGGGCTTTAATACCCTTGTCCTAGCTGCCTTGGAGCCAGTCTTTTTCCAGCATCCTTCAGATATAGAACTCTCAGGTACTCTAGCCCCATGTCTGCTTGGATGCTGCCATGCTCTCACCTTGAGGATAATAGACTGAACCTCTGAACCTGTAAGCAAGCCCCAACTGAATGTTGTCCTTTGTAAGAGTTGTCTTGGTAAAGGTGTCTGTTCACAGAAGTAAAACCCTAACTAAGACACCCAATAAAAATAATTGAGATTGGCCAGAGTTCAGACAAGCTCCCAATCAGATTCCTTTCCTGGAGTATGTGACTACTACACCATACTAAGAGGACCATGACAACCACTTACATAGCATAGAGTCTTGAGCCCTCCACACTGAGGTATCTAGGGCACTGAAGGGTTTAACATATGAGCATCCCTTCCTAGGCATTCCTTCCTGCAAAAGGTATGTAATCTTTGGTTCACCTGAGTATGCATCCTCATAAGACATGAATAAAGCAGGTTGAACTAGCTAGAACTGTCTCTTTTATCAAGGACTGCTATGGGAGGGGGGAGGTTGGGGGAAGAATGTCTTTGTCATGCAGAGCCATCCCTAAATTTCCTTCAAAAGTTGCCTTCACACTCCTGGCACTCTGTGCTAAGGCAGATTTCCTGTGCCCCTAGTCAACTCCCAATCCCTTGAGGTCCTCAGAAGCATCTGAGTGTACTGGAGTTTGAGAACCACAGTCTCCACCCCAGCCCCCAATCTTTCTCACCCAAAGAAACAGGGACAAGGACTCCTATTTTAGGATTCATTTTGCCCTCTGTGAGTGGAGTGTTAGCATTCCATGAGCCCTGCACCCCAGCAGCTAGGAAGGAATGCAGTGCCACATCTGACGCCACATCAACAAAGTGGAAATGCAGAAACACTCTTGAGCATAGTCTGCCTCTACAGTCCTAGGTTGTAGAAGGTGGGTCAGGTTCTTTCTCCTAGCTGCATGCTTCCAGAAATAAGACTCAGACTCAAAATATATTTAAAAATACCTCTGTCACATAGTTAGGGTCTTCTCTGACTAGAACCATCACTTATAATAACCCTTTTATTTTAATCCACATTCTTACCATCTGTGCTCAGGTACCATGAAACTATCATTTCCTTACATCTTACCTGATGAATCTTCCTGCTCTTGACTGTATCCCAGAATCCTTTCTGCCTCCTGTATGTCCCACCTTTGAGTTCCTGCCTAAGCCATAGGCTTTTAAGTTGACAGGTGACACATCCATGCAATACACAAAATATTCCCTCTATACTTTGTAGAATCCAATTGGTAGTTGTCTTAGACTAGTTCCCTGTCCAGGCCCCATGGTACCAGTCTGTCTAGTGCTGTGTTGTCATCTTTTGCTCTCTTTTCACCCAGCCAGTCTGAGTGGCCCCATGAGAAGGTCTGTTCCTGGGTTACTTTTGGCTTGGGCCCTCTGTCCCAGGTTAGGTTCTTCTAGTTTCTGGAGTCATAGGGTCCTGCATAACCAGACTGGTGATAGTCTCAGGCTAGGTTTCGTTTTGCTGGGTATGTTAGGCTCCTAATCATTCAGATGTTCATTGGTTGTGGGATAATGGACGGTGCCAGGAAACTTGGTAAGGTAGAGTGGGACTGAGTCCCTGGGGACACTGACTAGTTGTGGGCCTGTGGAGAGCCATCTTTTGTTTCCTACCCATCTGTGTGGCACTCCAGTGACGACTAGATGTCTGAGAGTCAGGGAACCCCAACTTTAGCCTCCCCCATCTTAGACTGCATTCTCCCATCCCCTGAGCAAGCAGTGTCTCAGTGTTTCCCATCACAGGGAAAAGCAGTCAAGCACCCTCTGATTTTTGTCTCCTGAGCGATGTATCCCACATCCTAGTCACAGGGCAGAATGCTGACCCACAATTGATAAGAGCACTAAAGGTAGACATAGTCTCTGTCTTATTTGCTAACTACTGACATACATATGACACAACAGTCACACCTATAATACTTCTAGATACTCAGCTATTAAGAATGAGGACATGCTGAGTTTTGCAGGCAAATGGATGGAACTAGAATATATCATCCTGAGTGAGGTAACTCAGACCCAAAAGGACATGCATGGTATGTACTCACTAAGAAGTGGATATTAGCCAATAAAAAAGGACAGAATACCCAATATACAGTCCACAGATCTCAAAACAGTCAATAAACTGAAGGGCCCAAGTGAGGACACCTCAGTCCCACTTCGAAGAGAGAAAAAAGCAATCACAAGTGGGGAAGGATCGAGGGACCAGGGAGGGAAAGTAGATGAAGATAGGGGTGAAGATAGGAGGGGAACCTGATCTGTTATTGGGTGAGGGAAAAGGACTGAAACCGTGAGGGCCAGCAGAAAGAATGGAAACAGGTAACCTTTGAAGGAAGGAGGTTAGGGGGACCCTCCAGAATGCACAAGTGACCTGCGAGGTGATAGACTTTCAGGAGTCAAAGGTAGGGACCTTAAGATAGAAGAAATTGAAACATCAGCCAAAGAAAATGTTAAATCTAAAAACTTCCTGACATAACACATCCAGGAAATTTGGGATACTATGAAAACACCTAACTTAACAATAATAGGAACAAAAGCTGAAAAGTCCCAGCTCCAAGGACTTGAAAATATTTCAACAAAATCATAGAAGAAATATTTCCAAAGTTAAAAAAGGAGATGCCTACAAACATACAATAAGTTTACAGAACACCAATTAAATTGGACCTGAAAAGAAAATTTTCCTGCCACATAATAATCAAAACACAGAAATACACAGAACAAAAATAATATTAAAAGTTGCAAGGGAATAAAGCCAAGTAACATACAAAGGTGGAACTATCAGATGTTTAGCTGTGGGTCTCTGTGGGTCTGTGGGTCCAGATACAGTTATACTAGGTTCCTATCTGGAAGAATAACAGAGTATCATTAATGGTGTCAGAGGTTATTTCTCTTTTATGGGATGGGTCCCAAGTTGTGGCAGTCATTGGTTGGGCATTCCCCCAGTCTTTGCTTCATCTTTATCCCTACTTTACAAGAGAGATTCTAAAGCTAGAAGGGCCTGGACAGATGTCTTACAGCCTCTAAGAAAGCAGAGATACCAACCTGGACTATTATACTGAGCAAAACTTTCATATGCTCTTGTATTTAATCGTTTCCTTCTATAGAATGCTGAGGGTTAGGCAAACTAAGACAGACGGTAAATTAGAAATAAAACAAAGCTAAAGTTCCTAATGCCTGCCCTCAATGGTGTGCTACTTCAGCAAGGCTACATATCCTAAAAACTTCCTGAGAGCCCCAAAATGTGCCACTAACCAGAGAACAAGTATGTAGATACTCGAGCCTCTGGAAGATAGTTCTCACTCAGTCCATTACCTCAAGGCTTTACAGTACAGCTTACGTTGAGGATCAATCTGGTACTGAAATAACATAACAATAAATTGCTTTGGTATTGTGTTAAAATTAGAAACCAACACAATTTATCTGGGGACTTTTGTTTTCCATTCTCCCAGACAAGTAAATAGTGTAGTCATGTTTTTATTACAGGTGTGATGTAAATAAACAGAACAAATATAACAGTGGAGTGTGATGTGGGTCTGTTGCGTTTGTTGCTGTGGCTTTTCTGTGCCCTCTGGATTTCTTTATGTTTGATTCTCGCCATGACAGTTGGATTTTATGATGGATTGATCTTGAGTTCACCAAGATGTGTCACTTTTCTATTTGACAGAACATAGCTCATGATGTATAGATCTGACCACATAGCCAAGTGTTATCTCTTTATCAGACACTCAATGGCTGGTGAGACTTGCTATAGGCTGGGCCTCAATTTAAAAGGGGTGATGGATTATTTCTTACAAATGGCAGGCATCTTTAAAAATCATGGGACTAAAATTAGGAGCTTCTAACTGACACTTTCTGTAAATACTACATAGGTACTTGGTAATCACAGCATTTTCAAGAATTTATAGACTGTCAAATTACCTGCAGAAATGATTACATCTTAACATGGACCTTATTTTCTTCTTCTTCTTACATTTTTTGAAATTAGTAACTTGTTTATTGTTTTATTTATTTATATTCCAAAAGTTGCCCCTTCCCAGTCCTGTCTCCAAAAGTACTTCACCCCTTCCCGTTTGTCTCTGAGAGGATACTTCCCACCCCCACCTGCCAGCCCCCTTCACCCACCCACCCACCCAACCCAACCCCAGTTCAGGGCCCCTCCCAGGCAACCCCCTTCCCTGGAGCATCACGTTTCCACAGGATTAGGTGCTTCCTCTTACACTTTGGCCAGAAAAGACAGCCCTCTGCTACATATCTGCCTGGGGACTCGAACCAGTCCATGCATGCTCTTTGGTTTGTGGCTTAGTTTCTGGGAGCTCCCAGATAGCTGATACTGCTGGTCTTCCTATGGGGTTGCTATCCCCTTCAGCTTCTTCAATCCTTCCCCGAATCTTCCATAAGAGTCTTTGACCTCAGTCCAATAATAGGCTATAAGTATCTGCATCTGTGTCAGTCAGTTGTCAGTAGAGTTTCTCAGAGGACAGCCATGCTATACTGTTTTTAACCACAACATGGCATCAGTAATAGTGTCCAGGTATCTTTTCAATAAAAAATATTTGTCCCAGAACTCTTACAGAGATTTCTGTTTTCCTTATCACCATGGAAAGTCTAAGAAATTTATTTCCTATTGTGACCAGTGCTTCAGTTAAACTGACAAAAGCATAGTAAACCCCATCCTTACTTCTTAGTAGTAGAAGGTAAAAGACAGTCATCCATTATTTTAATGAGTTCTTTGAGAATGTTGTACAGTGCATTTTGGTCATATTCACCCTGTCATCTAGTTCCTCTCAGATCCACCCACACTTCTCTATCCTTTTGAACCTCTA
Source organism: Arvicanthis niloticus (assembly GCF_011762505.2). Taxonomy (NCBI): domain Eukaryota; kingdom Metazoa; phylum Chordata; class Mammalia; order Rodentia; family Muridae; genus Arvicanthis; species Arvicanthis niloticus. Next base: position 24,059,628 of record NC_047659.1, read on the forward strand.
AAGTCCAGTTTATGCTGTCTCTGCACTCTTGCAGATGTGGCCTTTCAATTTATCACTGTCTATGTACCAGGGACCACAATACTAAAGCAAACTAACCTCCCCTATCCTAGCATCCTTGAATAACCAATTGTTCCTCAGATATGGGTAGAATTCTTTGCAGGCTTCCCTCCCTCTGTGCTGGAATTATGGCTAGCTTGAGCTTGCACAATACTTGTGCATGTTGTCATAACAAATGTGAATTAATGTGTTTACCTGCCATACTATTTCAGAAACACTGTCATTTTTCACTGCTTCTAATTCTTACAATCTTCCTGGCTTCTCTAATGTGACAATTTCTGAATCTTGAGATGAAAGACTAATGATGCAGGTATCTCCTTTAAGGTTGAACATTTTTCAGTCTTTGGGTCCAGAGACTATTTAGAGACCATGACAGGGATATTCAATTATAGAGATGTAGGATGTAGTGATATAAAAGGTTAAATTGTGGTATGAGATGAGACAATCATCAAGAGAATATGGGTAGGGGAAATTATCACTAAGGATAATTTGAAAACATCATAAGGAAATCTACTAATGCGGAAACTTCCTATAACATATACAAAATACTTAAATGTAGATAGCCTGAAATGTGGTAATAATGTTCTTTTATGCACTGTAGACCAACAAACAAAAAGCCTAGTGCCAGGAATGAATTGCTTATTTTGCAGTTATTGGGCATGAGGTCCCATAGCCTCCCAACTTTATAGGCTACTGGTAATGTTCTTGGTTACTTACCAGCATTTGCTATAAAAACTACTGCTGAAGACACTTTCTACATGAGTCAGAACAAAAAGAAATTGCCTGGAAGCTTTATCCCTACTCGCAATTTGTCATTGAAGATTCTATATATGCTGCCAGAGTAGACTAGTAATCATCAGTCTTACTCAGCCGTGAATCCTGGGAGCTCTCATAACAACCAGCCTACCAAGACATGCTCAATGTCGCGATAGTGGAATGGACATCATGAGAATAACCAACCATATTCTGATTGGATTTAAAGTTCTTTCTACAAGAGGAAGTTCATACCTAGCAACATAATCAGGGCAAAAACCTATGTCTAGACAGGTCACATCGTATTAGAAAGAATCTACTTTTACATTTCTGTTACATGGACATAACACAAAACTGACCCTAATGACCTGTCATTATACTCATTGCTTAATAGATCTCTCATCCCTAACCAAAACCAGATATTTTTTCCAATAGACAGTAGGCATTAATCTTTTATTTTGAAGATATATCCTGGTATATTCCATACAAATAAAGTTGTAATTTTTCCCTTTGATACCTATATACATATACTCTAGAGTGCATGTGTTGCATCAAATCCTCCAGAATATGTATTGGTTATTCAGTCTAAGATATCACACAGCTAGATTAGTATACCCACTCAAACAAACCCTTGTCTAGCCACAAATCAGACATATCACAGTGAACTTCTAATTTTAGAAGGGTCACTCTGATCTAAACCATGGGGCTTTTGTTCGGATTTTATACCAATTGCTTTTCTGTGCTCTCTCTCTCTCTCTCTCTCTCTCTCTCTCTCTCTCTCTCTCTCTCTCTCACACACACACACACACACACACACACACACACACAGAGGAATTAATGACAGATACAAAACAAATAAAACAATTAGCTTTCAGAACTAATGCATCTTTGGACTGCCTTCTGTTCTGATCACCATATGTTATCCTTTCATGTTGTTCTTTCAACATATCATACTATACTCATAAGCATACCTACAAAAATAAACATATATATTATAGACTTATGTTTACATATGAGAGAGAACATGTGTTTTTTTCTGAGACTTGTGATGTCTTTTTAATATTTAATTTCTATATTTCTTTATAGATTTTGGATATTTGACACTAGTATGAAGTACAGTTGGTAAACACTTTCTTCAATTCTGGGCTGTCTGTGTGCATAAAGAGGTTTTATAGGAGGATTTATACTTTTTATCTCACAGTTTCTAAGATCTCAGTTCACCGTGGCAGGAGGGTATAGGTGAGCAGAGTGGTCTACTTCATGTTTCTAAAAGCAGAACTGTGTTTCCCTACTTCCTCATCTTGCATTTTAGCCCATTTCAGACCTTCCTTGAAGGATGGTCACACTTACATTTGAAGTGTTTCTTCCTCTCTTTCTTTTGTTGGTGTTGGCTATAATTTTTCATATAATATTTTTTGATTATATTCTTTTTCTTCTCCCAAATCCTTCCAAATCCTTTCTACTTCCTTTTTCCACCTCACTTCAGGTTACTTCTTTCAGCAACAATGAAACAAATAAAAATGCAAAAGAAAAAGAAAAAAATCAAGACAAAAAAATAAAACAAAACAAAGGAAAACCAAACACACACAAACATGGAGTCCATTTTCTGTTGGCCAACCATTGCTGGGCTTGGGTCTGTCCTGTACTGTGGTTAACATGCATAGAGAAAAATGATTTTCTCTCTCCCAGCAGTGACACCTTGTAAATAGCTTCTTGGTTATGGTTGAAGGTTTCTGGCCACATTCCTTCTCAGTGTTGGAATTTTCTCTGATGTGAAATTGTATGTGCTTTCATTATCTCTGTGAGCTCATACGTGCATTAGCCCTACAGTGATACTGTTGACTTGGATTCTTCCACCACATTGGGCTCTCTCTTTCCTCTTCGGCATAGAATCCTGAACCTTGAAATTTGATAGTGGCATCCATTTAGGCCCGAGTGTTCCAAAGTCTCCCATAAAGTAAGTTTTGTAGGGGCTAGTTCTGATGGTCAGGTTCTGTTCCCTAATTGGTTCCTGATCGATCAATAAAGGTGCTAGCAGCCAATGAGCTGGGCAGAATAGATGGGGATTTACAGTTTTCCCGAAGGCAGGCAAGCAGATGCAGGGGAGGAAAAACAGATTTTCGCTAGGCTTCAAAGGGAGAAAAGGCTACTAACCATGTGAGATCTTGGGTGGAGTGGCCATTGGCCACTTCCCCGACTGGGCCTAGGGTAGCAACTAAAGCTAAGGGTGGATTTAGGGTGTTGAGATGGGACTGAATGTAACTGACCATCTAAAGTCGAGGGCAGATTTAGGATGCTGAGCTAAAAGTATTGGGAAGGGCACACTAACCACAGGAGATTAGAAGCACCCAGCAATTGAGCCAATAAGGCTGGCTGAAAAATAAGCTAATGTGTATGTGTGTATGTATGTTGTCTTTCATTCGTGGATGCGAGAGAACTTTGGCAGGCTGGCAGCACGGTCCTCCCAGAGCAACAACTACATACAACAGAGTTTTCTTATATCTCCTTATTTCTTTCTAGAGATAAACTTACAGACATACTTAGAAATTGTTTTACTGATTTCTTAAGCCAGTTGTCTCTCCAATAAAGTTGAGCGTAAAATTAGCCATCCAAGTTCAGATAAACTAACTGTAGAAAAGGTTTGTTTAATACAAAAGTATACTGTGGTCACTTTAAGTAGAAGTGTATTGTTTGCCATTCTTTCTCATAGCTATGAAAACAAATGGTTGTACCACACCAACAGGCACACACCGCATGTTCCAACTCTGAGCCTTGGTTCCAGTAGCTAGATAATGTGCAACTCAGCAGCTTCAATTGTGTGTTATAGGTAGTTATGTTTAAAAGTCATTTTTAAGATAATTTTCACTTGTTCAATCTACGAAAGCAATGTTTAAATGGAGATATTATGAAGTTTAGCATTTATACCCTTTATGTTGGAAAGCTAGAATTCACCTCCGCTGTTACATATAAATTTCAAAATTGATTTTTTAGTATGTTTATTGAGGTGGTGGATGTTTTCAAAGCTTCTACTCTACTACATGCACTAAGAGAGCTTTCATTTCTGAAGTGAAAAGGCCATGAAGGGGCTCTTCTCAACTACTGACTTTAATCTTTGCATTTGTACATTCAGACAACAAAAGTGAAAGTACTGCATGGCACAATGGACACAAGAGACCATTAATATCTGTGCCCTAGTCTATTACCCAATCTCTGTTATACTATGAAGACCAAGGTGACTGATCTTTTAGATACTTTAGCATTTAATTTCAATGTATTATCTAAAATGATGGTGTATTCTTCTTTCTTAGCACATAGTTACCTAAATTAATTACATACTATGCCTCCTTTTTGTCTTAGTAGAACAAGTATGGTTGATGAAGTTTTTGTCTACAACTCCATGCCCCTGCATAATTAGTAGTAGATGTCTACTTATGCAGTAGATGCCATGGGACGTAAGCTGGAGAAGAAGTGAATGGATAGCTTTCTTGCTATTGCAGCCCTGCCTAGACCATCCAGTTCATGGATGTTCTGGTTCTTTACATTCTTTTCTTTTTTTCATGACAATCCATGTTGAGTTCTGTCATTTCTGCCATGACGTGCCACTCTGAGAAGGGGAGGCCTAGAAGAGGCTCATGTTCACAACTTTGAACTCAAAAACGTACTTTTTTTCAAATATCTGCTTGTAAAATTTTGTTTATATATTTTATTTATTCTGTCCTAACTGCTTAGCAAATTAAACTGTCACCATCACAAAGGTTTACATACATAAAAACATAGCATTCCTACCTAGAATTTTCTGGGATAGAAGGGTTGTTATTCATCTTAAGTGTGACTTATTCAGTCATTATTCCTTGATGAGAATCTGGTTTATATGAGTCATTTTCTTTAGTAGTCACATTGCTCTGAGGCTTTTTATTTGGTTCTCACTGTATGCCATAGTTGGCATTGCACTTTATTCTGTGCACTTTATTCTATGCTTTACCCAAGCTTCTAAGAGACACCCCATAGGCACACATTAGCATTGTCTCTACGAGATCTGGCCAGAACGTTAAATTCTGCATTTTGTACAAATGCTATATCTGAATTAGCTCTCCTGGATCTGAGTTTGTAATCCATCCCCGGTAATTCAGTATCCTTAATATTCAGTCCCACACATTATTTAGGCTCCTTTTAGCACATAATAACAAAAATGTGTGGTTTTTAGCAGTTCCTAAAATATATTCAGATAGTATTTTTATTAGTTCACTGAGCAGAAATAAAGTCCATTGAGAGGAGGTGAAAAGCAGAGTTTTAAAACTTAGCCAATTTATAGAGACCACTGAACACCTGGAAAGCCCCTATACTACCAAACGTTGGAGCATCAAATCTTCCGCCTTCTTCCCCAGAATCATCTGACAGACCTTAGTGATGCAGGATTATTAAGGGCTGATTACTCTGTCTAGGCAGATATAATCAGTCAACTATTCTGCAAGTGTGTCTTTTCTAGACAGTAATTTGTCTATAGATGGAAAGAGGCAGGCAATTCTTGCCTAGTGGTTGTCACCGCACAACTGGAGTAACTCCAAGGATACTCAATTTCTTCTTAGAATCCATGACAGGAAGCTGTCAGGAGCAGGCAGGTCTCTAATCAAAATGAACATTAATATAGAAATATTTGTAATGTCAATTCTATGGACTTCTGACTTTTTGAAAACCAACTATCCATGTAAGGTAACCTGGACTGTTGTCTGTTAACTCCTCTCAGCTATGCTTAGTGCTTCCCATAATTTTAGTTAACTCAGTCATTCTGGATTTCTGACGGGGTTGAAGACCTATAGTCTCATAGCCAATCCTGGCTATTTACTTTGAGAGAAAAGATCTGAGAGGATGGTCTTCAGCTGACATTCATTCTAAAGCCAAGAAAAAAGCCAGGTTCAAAATTAAGTGTTTTAGTTAGGAGAGATGACAGAGGTTCCAGTTAGTCAACAAAATGATGGACTGAGTATTAGAACTATCTTGTACCTCACTGGTACAAATAGGAATAATTATGCTCTAATTGTATTTTGAGAGAAAAGTTTTATTTTAACAGGAACGGTGATATGTAGGAGGAGCTAAGGTGGGAGGAGTACTGAGAGGAAGAGATGGAGTAAGGAGAGGAGAAAATGAAGGAGAGGAGAAGCTAGGTGATGAGAGAGAGAAAGGGGCGGGGGGGGGGAGACATGGAGGCTGATGTTCACGTGTCTCCACCAGTCAAAGATAGTTGATATATCTAGATTGGGTATTGGGTTACACTTCTGATTGAGCATTACCAAACTTATAAAGCCTTTGATTAACATTTAAAAATTTGTATAAAAGCAAAAAGGAAAAGGGGGCATGGGATAGGGGTTTTCTAGGGAGGGGAAATGAGGAAAGGGGATGGCATCCAAAATGTAAATAAAATATAAAATAAAAAAAAGAAAGAAAAGCATAGTTTTTCATATTGCCTTAGTCGGGAAGAAGAGTTGGCTTTTAATAGGGAAATTTAGCCACTCCTATAGGTTCAGAATATAAAAGAAGATATACATTCCCTGGGGCCTCCGATCTCTTGAGGGTTAGGTGCATTTTCTCTTACTGAACCCAGACTCAGAAGTCCTATGCTGTATATGTGTTGAGGGCCTCATATCAGCTGGTGTATGCTGATTTGTTGGTGGTCCATTGTCTGAGAGACCTCAGGGGTGGGGTCTAGTTTAATTGAGACTGCTGGTCCTCCTACAGGGTTCCCCTCCTCCTCAGCTTCTTCCAGCTTTTCCGTAATTCAACCAAAGGAATCAGCATCTTCTGTCCATTAGTTGTGTTTAAATATCTGCATCTGATTCTTTCAGCTGCTTGTTGGATCTTTCATAGGCCAGTCATGATAGGCTCCATTTTGTGAACAATCCATAGCCTCAGTAATATTGTCAGGCCTTGGGGCCTCCCCTTGAGCTGGATCTCACTTTGGGCTGTCTCTGAACCTCCTTTTCTTCAGGTTCTTCTCCATTTTTGTTCCTTCACTTCTTTCAGATAGGAACAATTATGGGTCAGAGTTTTTGACTATGGAATGGCAACTCCATTCCTCACTTGATGCCCTGTCTCTGCTAGAGGTGGGCTCTACAAGTTCCCTTTCCTCACATCTAAGGTCCCTTTCTTTGAATGCTGAGAGTCTCTCACCTCTCCCGTGTCTGGTACATTCTGGAGTGGTCTCCCTAACTCCCAAGGTTGCCTGTTTCCATTCTTTCTACTGGCCTTCAGAGCTTCAGTTCTTTTTCTCCACCCAATACTTGACATGTCCTCTTCTTCCTAGCCCAACCCCTTTTCCATCCAGGACACTCCCACGCTCACCCCTCCTGTGATTGCTTTCTTCTCCCCCTGAAATGTGATTGAGGTATCCTCACTTGGGCCCTTCAGCTTGTTAAATATTTTGAGTTCTGTGGACTGTATCCTGGGTATTCTGTTCTTTTGGGCTAATATTCACTTAGTGAGGACATACTGCATGATATTGGTACAGTGACAGACATGTTGATCAATGGGATAGAATTGAAGACCCAGAAATAAAACCAGACACTTATATATACTTGATCTTTTACAAAGAAGCCAAAAATGTACAATGAAATAAAGAAAGCATCTTCAATAAATGGTGCTGGTCTAACTGGCAGTCTGTATGTAGAAAAATGAAAATAGATCTATATTTGTCACCTTGCACAAAGCTCAAGTCCAATTTAATTAAGAACCTCAACATAAAACTAGATATACTAAATCTAATAGAAGAGAAAGTAGGAAAGAACCTTGAACTCATTGGCACAAGAGGAAATCTCCTAAATAGAACTCCAATGGCTCAGGCTCTAAGATTGATAAATGGGACCTCATGAAATCAAAAGCTTCTATATGACAAAGGACACTGTCAATAGGACAAATTGGCAACCTACAGACTGGGAAAAATTGTTCACTAACCCCACATCCAATAGAGGACTAATATTTAAAATATATAAAAAACTCAAGAAGTTAACCGCAAAAATAAATAAATAAATAGTTTATGAACTAAACAGAAAATTCACAACTGAGAAATCTTGAATGGCTGAGAAGCACTTAAATATTCAAAGTTCTTACTGATCAGGGAAATGTAAATCAAAATGACCCTGAGATTTCACCTTATACCAATCAGAATGAATTAGATCAAAACCTCAGATTACAGCACATGCTGTCAAGAATGTGGAGAAAGAGGAACACTCCTTCATTGCTGGTAGAATTGCAAACTGGTAAAACTACTCTGGAAATCAATCTGGATATTCCTCAGAAAATTGAAAATAGATCTACCTGAAGATAGCACTCTTGGGCCCAAAAGATGCTCCACCATGCCACAGGGAATTATGTTCCACTATGTTCATAGCACCCCTCTTTGTGATATCCAGAAGATGAAAAAAACCCAGATAAACCATAACTGAAGAATGGATACAGAAAATCTCATTCATTTATACAAAGAAATACCACCACCCAACTATTAAGAATGAGGACATCCTGAGTTTTTCAGGCAAATGGATGGAAATAGAAAATATCATCCTGACTGAGGTACCTCAGACCCAAAATGACATGCATGGTATGTACTCAAAATTCTTGAGAACAACAATCATTAAAGAAAAATTGCAAGTTTAAACATTCCATGTTTCAAACCGATCCTGTATTGTTGATAATTTCAACTTGTCTGGAGATCCATCATACATTTTAGAATTTATGTTTGGATCATCCTACCACCTGGCTGTAAGGAAAAGTCTTACCTTTATATGATGCCTCAGTTCTTCTTTGATAGTCCCAATTATTTTAAACATCAATACTTATTTATAGCCTATTATCTTTATTGAATGTTCTTTATTGAAACATTTTCTACTTTCAAATTCCATCCAATATTTATGTTTTCCTCAAACATCTGAGTCATTACATTATTTTCTCCTCTTTTTATTCTTTGTTGCTAATCAGGAAAGATTTCACACTACAAGCTAAGACACCAGTAACAGCATCCTATGTGCCTTTAGTAATGAGGGTCTTAGTTTCAATAAATCAATGCTCTTGCACTCAAATTTCATGTTAGAATATTACAATCTTAGTCAACTTTCCTGAAAACATATTCTGCTTGAAAGATAATCAGGAATTTTATTGAAAAGCTGTAAGGACAAACCCATGTCACAAGAAGGTGGCACAATTGAATAACGGGGCACATTGTGCTATGACAGAGCATTTGAGAACATTAATCTCTGAGGAGCTCTAAAACTAAAAATTCAGTTTTAATTGAGACAGGAGGGCTTTTGTAGTCTTTTAATTGTTCTTTTTTCTATGCTTTCTGTCTTAGATAAGGCATTTTCCACAAAGAGGTGGTGAGGAGCATTAAGGAGACAAAATTTTTGGAAGCCATCAAAATGAGTGTGTATATTTAAAATGGGTTTGCATGTTACATTATATCTTAAAGAAATCACCTGAATGATTCAGTTTTAAAATAGGCATATTGATTAGATATAGATAGAAATTGGTTCATGAAAAACAAAATAGTAGAAGCTGCCAATATTCTGGCAATAAAAGAAGGGGAGGAAGTATAGACTGATACCTACTGAATACATGGAGAAAAAATTCCCTTATTGCAATTTGTGTCAACCAAAAAAAATGCCCCTGGTTGAAGATTAGTAATTTTTTTCTTTTTTTAGTTCCTATGTAGAAGAGAGCTTACTAGTAAAGTTGCTTAATCTTCCATGCGTGACCTTGGGGAATGTAATCTATTTTTAATTGAAAAGCAAATACTGAAAGAATACAGAATTAAGAAAGAAACAAATTCGATTATTTTATAAAATACAGTGTTCATTAATCACGAAGTGAATCATTAAAGGTAACATTAAATAAAAATTTTGATACCCAATTTTTCATGAGACAGAAATTATTATTAAAATTTAGCATGAAAAGTTAAGTTCTTACTAAGAAAAAAATCTTGAAGTAATAATGATAAAAGATGATTTTTAAAAAAGACTTTCTGTACCCTTTTAAATTTAACTACCTGATTCAGTTTATATCACTGGATAAAATCTGGTAATGTGTGTTCCACATTTAATACAGGTAGACATAGAGTGATATGAAACCAAAGAAACATAAAGGTTGTACCAGAGAAGTGTCTATGTCTGAAATAGATACATATTCAAATATAGTGTGTAAAACTGAAATAGAAAATAATATATACTGACATGTATATCTATGTAACTTTTGTAAATATAAATATTTCTATTAAAACCAATTAGCAGTAAAATCTTAAGACTTTTGTGACACATGAAAACTGACTAGCCAGAAGAAAGAATAGATACTTGAAATAAATTTTGGTACCATATTGCTTTGGAGTTCACTGAGCCATTTAATGTCTCAGAAGTTTAACTCCATAATGGGAACTACAGATAAATTCCTCAAGATGACAAAGGAAAAAAATTAAGTAGGATGTTATTTGATCATAGTTACCATCTATTCTTGAAACTTTGATTAACTGGTCTGGGAATATAGATTCACTAAATTCATGTACAACACTGTTCAGTTCAGATTTCTCATAATCTGATAACTTTAAATCATAAATTTAGTGACCAAGGTGATAAATTATGCCTTATCCTAGCTTTTCTGGCTCAATTGAGTCAGTCTTTGCTCTACATGGACATCTGTCTTTCCAGAATTTACTTTGATATTCCAGCCAATCATTCAGCTTTACTCGGCAAGTCTTTGGCTCAGTTGTACATGGATTTGTCAATGTACTTCAAATTTTAAAACAAGTGTGTCTCCATTCTAGTGAATGAAATTTAGTTCAGATTTCTGAATCTTCATGAGTACTGAAGTAGGGTGGTAATAACATATAGTTATTATCCCAATGGTGGGGACATTATTTCTGATCTACACTAAAGTTTAAACTTCAACACTTTCAGTGGTCCTAGTGAATGTAGAGTTAGAATAAATATATAATGTAAAAGGATGGCTAAGATACTTGCTGTCATATCCAAAAGAAAGCCAATTCCTCCCAACCATGCCAATTCTGAAGGTTTGGCAAAAGCCACCAATCCTCAGAAATTTGTGAAACCAGTTTTTGTCTACCAAAAGGAAAACGATTTTTTCCATATTACTGGCAAAAGGGACACATGTGTATCTGTGATATCCATCAGCATGCTAAAGAAAATGATGGCTCCAGGCACCCTCAGAATCACAAGTACTTAATTCTTGTTATTTCCTTTCTGACCTTAAAAGTCTTTCAGCTTAGGGACTTCCCTCTTTTCAGCTACCCCCTTTTTTTTCCATTATAACCCTGCTAATTCTGCTTTTCCCCCTCTCTTGGTCCTCCTTTAGTCTTCATTTTCGGTCTCAAAACTTCATCTCATTTCCTGGCCAAGCTCTATCTGCTAGCCAAATTCAATTTATTCCTTTCTCTTTTTGCTCTGGACTTTTCCAGATGCCTCTGGGATTCTCTTTCTCCACCAGTAACAGAAAGAGATAACTCAAAATGGTCTGAGTCTCTTAAAACCTCAATGCCTATATGTAGTAACAAACTTCCTCCAGTGAAGGCATGCCTCTTAATCCATTCCAAATTGTTATTAACTGAGGATTAAGTGTTAAAATGTCCCAGATTTAGGGGGAGCATCTAAATCAAACCACCAGAACTTTTATCCAATTATGATAGTAACATGTTCACTTGTCTATAATAGAAATATGTATTAATCTCTAAGCTTCACTATGAAACTGATTTCTTAATACTCTTTGTATGTGTGCTAAATATCATTTATAGAAACACTGACATTTTCAGTTTTCTTTTAAATTCATCAAATGTTTTTATTTCTAAAAATTGTGAGCTAAATTTTATGCTAAATTATAGTAGCAATATTAGAATAAATACTTGAAATATTTATTTAATATCAATAACTTAAAATATTTGATTTATTCAATATAAAAGATATTTACAAAATATCTTTTCAACTTTCATCATTTTAATGATTGAATTTTATGTTTATTTCATTTTAAATTTTATCAAAACATTTGTGAAGGTAGTAAGATTGAAACCGTGTTAAGGGAAACAATTGTAAAATATCCATAGCAGAAAGTGAATGTTTATATTATTTCAATATCTTTACTGATTTGGTAATAAATATTTTATTTCATTCATTGTATTTGCACCCTTGAAAATTATGTAAGTTTGAGGCATAAAGATAAAAATCTGAACTCAAAGATGATATTTATTCTATCTCAAAACAAACCTTGAAGTGATTAGATTCCTGTATGTTAAGCTTATTTAAAGGAACATCTAAAAGAGTAACAAATGTCACAATTATGGATTGAAAATTTACTTCTTTTTTTTTTGTCATTGTCAGTACAGTTTTACTGAAATATTTACAGGTCAACTTTCTAGGAGCTGGGAATGATTTTGATGATGAGCTAGCCCACAACACATAAAGTTTACTGGAACTTCTCATGACTACCTAACAGAATGCATTTTAGGTGTCTGATAATATAACCTATGTATCTTTTTAAGTTCAACTTTAATCTGAGTACTATATTTTGAGATAGGAAATTTTAAAAAGTAAGAAAACATAATTTCTGTCACTATGAAAGTTTTATTTTAGGCTTTTAAAAATTAATTTAATGCCATCTCTTTTTTCTTGTACTTTTTAATTTTAATTATTTTGTGTCTGGTGAAATTACATACAGGGGTACCCACACAGTAGAAGAATGGGTCCTGTATGCTGATATAATCGTCACTTTGGTCCACATTTCTAAATTGCTGTTTCTCCTAAATTAACACTGTAAACTGGAAACAAAGATAAAAATATTGCAGTACATGTAGTAATGAAGGTTTGCATCAAGCTACAATCTGCATATTAAGTAATGAAGAAACCTCATATAAGTAGCCTACTTTTTTTTCAAAGACTGAAAGAAATGCCCATGTCAGTTTCTTTTCAAAGAAATTCAGATTTATTAAAATGATATATTGGATAAATTTTGTTCTTGTGCCACAACTAACACATGGGAAACCTGACCAGAAAAAATATTTTCAGGTGCAATTTAAACATATTAGAAATAGCTATATAATCCATTAATAAATGATATGATAAGGGCCATTTTTTTCATAAGGGATGAAACAACCTAGGATTGTTCACAGTAAATGAACAAAATACAGAGTTGACATGTGTGAATGATAAGAGTAAGAAAGAACAGAAAATCTTATAGGGAATTTGTGGAAAAAGAAGCCTTGATCTCAAATAGAGTGACTGGGCAATGAACAGAAGAGAGGCTGATGGATGAAGATATAGGAGATGGGAGTAGAAGGGAGGAAAAGGCATCGAAGCACTTATTGGCAGGATAACCATGGCTAATGTTCAAGAAATTAAATAAAATGAATGAAAACGAAAATTGACAGCCATAAGGACCCTAAAATCAAGGGGTAAGAGGATCTAGGTCAGTCAGAATATGTAGAGCACATATGCATACCCACTTTACCTGGAGTAAAATTGTTAGCCCTTCAAGGGCTTTGATCCAGGAATGCTGTAGGTTGGATTTTCTGGCTCAAGTGTTTCCATCTAATTGGTTCATAAAAGAGAGCAAGGTGAGACTGAAGATTTTTTCAGACTATGACAGAGCTCTGGCAAGAAATAGAGGGGAGTGGGCCTGGCCGTGTTGCCATGGAAGGACTAAAACTGAATAAAATGTGGATCCCTTTTAAATGTTTGTCAATTAAAATATCCTAAAGTTATTGAACATAAACACATATGATCAGCTTCCAAAAATTCCTGTTGTTATATATGGAACCTGGGTCTTTCTTTATACATACAGATGAGTGTATTGTTATCCATCATCAAGGACACTGATGCAACATTATAGAAACATTTTGCAACATTATAGAAAAGCACAAGTAATCAACATTCAGAATTGTGCAGTCTAGCTCCAAGTGATACATCTACAACAAGATGCCTGCACGTTAGGTTCAGGGATCATTGCAAGAGACAGGGAGGAAAGATTGTAAGACCCAGAAGAAAAGTCTCCTAGAAGTTTTAGAGTATATACTCATAATTTCGCTCCAATGTGGCTGCCTAAATATGAGCTGAACAAGGATGACAAGGTAGAGGTGCTAATATGGACAAGCAACTGTTCATGGGTTCCAAAGCCTACCAAGGAACTACAAGTAACTAAAGTATGCTTAGCTCTGAGAAAATAGTCTTCTCTGGAATGTATAATTAACCATTCGATATAAAATGGTCAGTCCTAAAGACATTTTCATATGAACATTATACAAACAAAATATTCATGATTATAAACCACATTATATATTATAATATATGTTACATATAACATATCGATGTATTATAATTATATATAAATATTATGCAAATCGAGCAGGAGGGGTATACATGAGTGTTTGGAGAAAGTAATGGGAAGGGAGAAATGTACTTACATTATAATGTCAAAAATAATTTAAAACAAAATCTAAAACCATACAAATACCTAGAAGAAGAATAGAAATAAGAAAATCTGGGTATTATCTAGATACAAAATGAGAAGTACCCAAGAATTATTAAGTTTCATGTTTGGAAAATGAAACACAGTCTTTTAAGTCAGTGAAAAAAAATAAAAGCGTTCTCTGCAGGTTCTGGTTGCCATGTTGCACTAGTCTACTGTAAGATCAACTTGTCTGCATTGTGCTTATGAGATTAGTCAGTCATTCTTTATGTATCTGCTTTATTTCATTTATCATGATCAAATGGATTTCATCCATGCTGTCACAAAAGATATATGAAACATTTTTATAGTTCAAAAGTATTTCATTGTTTTTAATTTAAAGCACCTTGAATTGACAGATTAATATTTTAGTGCCTTTAATTATACTATTTTTTTTTGTTTCATAAATGAGTGGTTATATTTTTATTTGACACAATGCCCCATAAATTATGTAATTCACCCTCTAAAAAGGTTGGTTGATTCAATATGCTGTGTATTTTCTTTTTTTTTCTTTTTTTTTTATTAGATCTTTCATTTACACTTCAGATACCATCCCGTTTCCCCATTCCCCCCCCCCTTAGAAAACCCCTATCCCATGCCCCCTTTTCATTTTGCATTTATACATTTTTTTAAGAAATGTTAATCATAGGCTTTATAAGTTTGGTATTGTTCAATCAGAGGTGTAACCCACTACCCAACCTAGATATATCAACTATCTTTGACTGGTGGAGATACATGAACATCTGCTTCCCTGTCTCCCCCCTCTATCTCTCTTTCATCACCTAGCTTCTCCTCTCCTTCTTCTTCTTCTCTTCTTACTCCTTTTCTTCCTCTCAGTACTCCTCCCACCTTAGCTCCTCCTACACGTCACCCTTCCTGTTAAAAGGAAACTTTTCTCTCAAAATACAATTAGAGCATAATTATGCCTATTTGTACCAGTGAGGTACAAGATAGTCCTAATACCCAGTCCATCCTTTTGTTGACTAACCAGCACCTCTGTCATCTATCCTAACTAAAACACTTAGTTCTGAACCTGGCTTTTTCCTTGGCTTTAGGATGAATGTCAGCTGATGACCATACACTCAGATCTTTTCTCTCAAAGTAAATAGCTATAAGTTTTCAACCCCATCAGAAATCCAGAGTGACTGAGTTGACTATAATTGTGGGAAGCACAAAGCATAGCTTCTAAAACTTAGCCAATTTATAGAGACCTCTGAACACCTGGACACTCACTCTACTTCAAAACGTTGGAGCATCTGTTCTTCTGCCTTCTGGCCCAGGATCATCTGACAGACCTTAGTGCTGCAGAATTATTAAGGGCTGATTACTCTGTCTAGGCAGATATAATCAGTCAACTATTCTGCAAGTGTGTCCTTTTCTGGACAGTAATTTGTCTGTAGAAGGAAAGTGGCAATTCTTGCCTAGTGGCTGTCTCACCACAACTGGAGTAACTCCAAGGATGCTCAATTTCTTCTTAGAATTTAACATAGGAAGCTGTCCGGAGCAGACAGGTCTCTAATGAAAATGAACATTAATACTGAAATGTTTGTCATGTCAATTCTAAGGATTTCTGATGTTTTGAAAACCAGCTATCCATGTAAGGTAATCTGGACTGTTGCCTGTTAACTCCACTAAGCTATTTCTAAATAAAACATAGAGAACACCCTTATAATAAACTCCAAGTCATGAATTTGCTATAGTCCCTTAACTCACAGGCCGACCATCCCAAATCAGTTAAAAAAGTTAAAGAAGGACTGGGTCTAAGCTTTGTATTCCTAAGTGTGTTATACTGGTACAATGCCTATGAGAGTAACAATATTCATCTCACTCTTATATCACTAAGAAGCTCATGCCAATGAAAACCTTAAAATTTGTAAACAAAGTAAATTGGTGCCATTTAAGAATTTATATCTTCATCTTGATATTAATTATACAGATTTCTACTAATAGGTTATGGCTATGCAATAAACCCTAGCTAATCCTCTCTATTCCGACAAAACCACTACTTTTCCCTAGAGAGACAGCCCAACATTTACCACCTTAGTCCCCATGCCCAGGGAATAGGGGCGCTGACTCATCATTAGCTTCTTCAAGCTGATTATGGGCGTTGAGATATTAGAAGAGGAGTCGGGGGGGGAGAGCAAGTTGACAATCCTCTGATGCTGTGTCTTCGCTGCCTCCAGATGGAATTCACGGACTTCAGAGGTTTGAGCAGGTCTGCCCAGCTTGCTTGTTGAGTAGATACACCAAGGCTGATCATTCTGCAATATACAATTCTCAAAACAAATTTTAGTATCAAGATAGTTTTTTTTTTTTTAAAAGAGGGCTGACATTTTATTAAGAATGTTGGTTCTAACCGCTTTTCTATTTTTTCCCCTCTTTTATTGGATATAATATTTACATTTCAAATTTTATCCCCTTACCATATTTCCCCCACCACCCAGGAACCCCTTATCCCATCCCCCCTCCTCCTGCCTCTATGAAGGTGTTACCCACCTACCCCCAGCCTCCCTCCCCACCCTCAGATTCCCCCCCCTCAGTGCTCAGCCTTCAGGGTACCAATGATCTTGTCTCCCACCTATGCCCAACAGGGCCATCCTCCCCTACATATACAGCTGGAGTCATGTGTCTCTCCCTATGTGCACCTGGGCTGGTGGTTTAGACCCTGGGGAGCTCTGGCTGGTTGGTATTCTTGCTCTCCTCACAGGGCCACCAGCCCGTATGGTTCATGGTTCCCTCAATTTACTCTCTAACTCCTCCATTGGGAACTTTGATCAGATTAATGGATAGCTGTGGGTATCTGTCTCTGGGTAT
This sequence comes from Arvicanthis niloticus, assembly GCF_011762505.2. Taxonomy (NCBI): domain Eukaryota; kingdom Metazoa; phylum Chordata; class Mammalia; order Rodentia; family Muridae; genus Arvicanthis; species Arvicanthis niloticus. The sequence continues at coordinate 24,076,734 of NC_047659.1, forward strand.
GTCCGACTCTGAGAGACCTCTAAGGAGACAGCCTTATCAGGCTGCTGTCAGCTTTCCCATCCTGACATCCCTATCAGCATCTATTTTTGGTGACTGCCTATGGAATGAATACCCAGACACAATGGTCTCCCTACAACCCCCCCTTATGATTCTGACCCACACTTTGTCAGGACTGAAGAGTTTGAAAGAAAGAAAGAGCTAAATCTCTAAAGAAAGGAAATCACAGAATAATGAAAAAGAAAAATAATGAAGAGTTTACATGAGGATAAGGGACAGAGATGTCCCAGATGTGTTGGGATATATGGCACTAGTTGGCAACTTTCACACAGATTGATTCATCAACATTCCGCTGAGGGTATATGATATGGAAAAACAGAAAATCACATCTCTGTAATGTGAATTTTCTAAATTCAAGATGATACTATGACATGCTGATTAGTTTCAGTTTTACTTTGTGATGTTTCTTGACTAGATGACTCTTCAAAGGAATCATTATCCTTATTTATTTCTATTTTTTATTTCATCAAAGTTGACATCTTTGGAAATGTTAGCATGGTGTTGCTCATCTCTCTTTCCTGGAAGCAGAAAGCCCAGGATCAAGGCGCATTTGATTGCCTTCTTCAAAGTTCTCACTACTTGCAGGTGGTCATTCCCCTGCTGCCTGTTCACACTACCCTTTGTACCTCCATGGCATTCTATGTGTTCAAATTGCCATTTGTATGAACACGTCAGCTGTGTTGAAACCTTTGTCAGACAAAGGCTCGTTTTAAACACAGCAGCTTTCTTTCCTTTTGTTTATTTTTGCTGGACTATATTTGTTTTGATTGTTATCAGACTTGCAAAGGACATTTTCACATGCAGTTGGATGTACTATCACTGTGTTTTCCACTCCCTCCACTTTCCTCCTTTGTTATCTTCTCCTTTCAGTAGTCATTCATCTTCAGTCTATTAAATATATCACTTCTACTTTCATGTCACATACATACATATGAATTTATATATGCATAAAATATGTAGAATTCACAAACGAGAATAACATACAGTATTCAACTTTCTGAAACTGACTTAACTGGCTTGATATGATAATCTCTAGTTCCCTCTCTTTTTCTAAAAAATCACATAGCATTCTTCACATTTCTGATCTAATAAATTTATGTTATACAAACATATATGCACAGGAACACACAGACATACACACATACACAAACCACACATACCCAAAACAATATGGTTGGTGTATTTGTTCTTTTGTTGTTAGACTTTAAGATCATTAATCTCTTTAATGACCCTATTTCTTATAACAAAAGATAATATTTGTTACTAGTAATTTTAACTTAAACATTTTCAGTTGATTGGGATTATAATTTAGCACATAATAAAAATCAAAACTTCTAACAAAACACAGAAAAGAGTAATAACTCTGTATGACTTTTTTTAAAAAAAGAAATTATAAAGAAACAATTCAAATCTGAAGAAATAACTGGGGAGAAGAGAAACAAATGAACCTTTTCTAAAAGGAGTTGTCACTACCCAGGTAAGCATGTTTTCTGGTGATGGTTAAAGGAACACATCAGTCTGCATAACCAAGGGCAATCATTTGCCACAAATATTAGAAGGTATATAAGTACAGGTTAAGTATGTACACATATCACATATATGCATACATACACACATACACAGACACATATACTGGCATATTCACTCATCAAGCAAAATAAAAGATATGAAAAGTAGGAAATTAGGTCTAGAGTGAATTTGGGTGCAATATTGACATGAAGTGTAAATATGGCTCTTGAATCTTTGTGTTTCAGAAAAGTATTAAAAATATTCAGCACCCTTTAAAGAAGCAACGTGTTCTTTTCAGTATTAAAAAATTTAAATTATTTTAATGTCTGTGATAATGTCATTAATTTATAAAAGATGGGTTGGATAAAGAAGAGGCATACTGGACATGAGTTTAAAGGGATAAATCAAAGGACTCTGAATAAATATCAGTTATAATTAATATGACTGTAAATTTAAATGTATCAGTCCTTCTCTCTCTAAGTGTGTCCTTAATATGGTAATAGATGTCAAAGGATGGGGAGAGAAAGGCTGCAATCACATTCAATATGTGATAAGAGGATTCCATCTTTCAGCATTTCAAGCCTTAGACCTGTATTTTATTTCAAGTTTGGTGAACAGCAATCACTTCCCATTTGTGATTAGTTTCTGTCTTCACTGAAGAGAGGGTTGAGACAGGGCTTTAAAGGTTATTCTATACCAGACAAAAGAAGAACATGAAAAATAAAAGGCTTTTCAGATGATCTAAAGAGCACTTGAATCTGCCACTTTGATATCATTAGCAAATTGTGATTGATTAAGTATCATAGTTAAATCTCTTACAAGATTTGTGATAGAAAAGAGGGTGCAGAAAGTATGGGTATTCTCAGCATGGGGGACTATTTTTTTTAAATTTACAAGTGATATTTTTCAGATTGCATAATCCTATCTTTTATTCTTGAAATTATGAAGTTAGGTGGAATCCTGTGAGTAGTTGTTTCTGAATCAGTGTTCACGCAGGTGATGTCTTGACATTTCCAACTGGTCATTAATATTAACAGTCTTTGGGCTGATGCTAAAGAGCTGCTTCATAGGCGATGCATTTGGAATAAAACAGGAGCCAAACGCAGTCAGTTCAAAGCCTTTCCTCATCCTTAATATTGCTTCATTTCAGCTATACAGACTGAGTAGATATTTTTGTTTGTAGATCCGAGAAGGTGTCACTTTTTAAAAATATTGATTAAAAAGGGTACCCCGAAGGTCTCTGATGTTCATCAAAGTCCTCATAATATCAAGATAATATCATTAGATCAAAGTGGTTTCATATTCAAAAGACCTTTTCATCCATGTAGATTTTTTTTTCTGACAATGTGATTGTGAGAAAAGTATATTTCTGGAGCTAAACAAAGATTACTATATTACAAACTTCTAGAGGAATATGGAGTTCGTGCTGAAAGGAATAAATGATTACTACTGCAAATTAGCCATGCAACAGGAGAAAAATTCCAACACCAAAATCCGGTGTGGTCCTGGCAGTGTTTGCTTGATTCATATTAACATTTTGTCTTACTTCTTAGAGACAAGCATTCTCCCTATTTTTAATTTATTTGAAACTTTTTATTAAATTTTAGTTTAATAAATATTAATTATATCTAAAACCAATACCTCTTTTCCTTTCCTCTGTATCATTATTCTTTTTTTAAATTAATAATATTATTTATTTACATTTGAAATATTTACCACCCTCCATGTCCCACCTTCCATGGAACAGTTCTTCACCACATCCCTCCTGCCCTTTGCATCTGAGACGGTGCACTTCTCTCCCCTGAGAATCTTCCTTCAGTGGAACATGAAGTCTCTACAAGATTAGGCCCATCATCTCCCATTGAGACCAAGCATATATACTAGGGTCCACTGACCAACCTGTGCATGCTCTTTCGTTGGTGGGTAAGTCTCTGGGACCTTCCAGGGGTCCAGGTTAGTTGATACTGTTGGTCTTCCTATCGGGTTGTCTTCCTTTTCAGCTCCTTCATTCCTGCTCCTAACTCTCATAGGCATCTCCTACCACTGGGGAATCCAATGGTTGGCAGTGAGTATCTGCTTCTATCTTATTCAGCTGCTGGTAGAGCCTCACAGAGTTCAAACATGCTAGGCTTTTGTGTCCAACACAGCATAGCATCAGTAATAGTGTTAGGGTTTGATGCCCATCCATGGAAAGGATCCCTGTGTTGGGCCAGTCAATAGTCAGCCATTCATTCAGTTTCTGTTCCAGTTTTATCCCTCCATTTCTTTTAGATAGAAATGATTCTGTGTCAAAAATTTTGAAGATAAGTTGATGTCCCCATTCCTCCACTGGAGGCCTTGTCTAACTACAGGGGGTGGTCTCTTCAGGTTCCATCTCCCCACTGTTTGACATTTCAGCTAAGGTCACCCCCACTGAGTCTTGAAAACCTCTTATATCCTAGGTCTTTGGGACTTCTGTAGGTTTCTCCTACATCTACCCCCACCCCTAGCAGCAGCATATTTCTAATCATTCTCCTGGCTCTCTGGGCTTCTCTCCCGTCTCCCTCTGATACCTGATCTGGCCCCTCTTTCCCCCTTCCCCTTCTATCTACTGCTCAAGTCCCTGTTCCTCTGCCTCCCATAATTATTTACCCCCTTCTAAGTGGGATTGAAACACCCTTACTTGGGCCTTCCTTTTGTTAACTACTTATGGTCTGTGGGTTGTATCATGGTTATTCTATACTTTTTGGCTAATATCCACTTATCAATGAGTATGTACCATGACACTGTCAATAGGACAAAAGAGCAGCCTATAGATTGGGAAAAGATCACTAACCTTACATCTGATTGAGGGCTAATATCCAAAATACACAAAGAAATCAATCTGGTGGTTTCTCAGAAAATTGGAAATAGCTCTATCTGAAGACTCAGCTTTGTCACTACTGGGCATCTACCCAAAAGATGCTCCACCACACCACAAGGAAACCTGCTCCACTATGTTCATAGTAGCCTTATTTGTAATAGCCAGAAACGAGAAACAACCCAGATGTCTTTCAACTAAAGAATGGATACTGAAAATCTGGTTCATATACACAATGAGATATTATTCAGCTATTACAAATGAGAACGTCTTGAAATTTTCAGGCAAATGGAAAAACTATAAAACATCATCCAGAATGAGGTAACCCAGAACCAAAAGAACCAAAAGGATATGCAAGGTATGTACTCTAATGTCTCCCTTTTCTGTGCTGTTTTACTGTATAGATGGCTTCATGGCTTATTGAAAGTTGAACTTGATTCATTTCTTTTAAAGTCACTAGCAAAGACCTTCCTGAACTTAGTTTTTGGTTCCCAGTTCAAGCATTTGTAGATTCAGATTTCAGTCCCTTGAAAATGGAAGTAGACCACATAGTTCACAGAAAATAGTCATGAAGGAATATGGTGACATGGAGAAAACAGATGTGTGTAAACTTTACATGAAACAAGTTGTTGTTTCACAGGAAAGCAAGTTTCTGAACAACACTGGTCCTTTAAGTAATAGTCAAAAGAAGGCACAGATCAGGGTAACTCTAATCTCTAATGTGAGTGACACCAGCCATTTTTTAGTGAGATTATAGGAAACTTGTGCTTGCTTTTTCCCAGGTGTCATGGCTGCGATATCTGTTGGAATAGAACATATGCCTTCTGAGTAGCTGAAAGAAAGCCTGAATTTGGACTCCTTATAATATGTTATTTCAGATACTGTCATTTATGTGGCTCATAATTATAGCACACCTGGGGTTTTGGAAGACATTTTTAAAAAATTGCAGTCTCAAGAAAATAATAAGTGAAATGAATATTCAACTTCATGTAGCAATTGGTGAATTAACATAATCATTTTTGACTCATTTCTTACCCATATGTGGCTAACCATGTGTATTTCATAGGTGCAATATTATTTATGTGTGTCATTGCAACCTACGCCTTTTTTCAATTGGTATCCAATGTTATTATAATTCCCTATCCTAATAAGGAAATCACAATTTGTATAACTCCAATTCGTCCTAAGCCATTCTTTAAAGCCCCTGATTATCTTTTATTTTATTACATTTTGAAACTCTACTTATCTTATTTTCAAAAAAAAAATCCACATTCCAAGTAACTCCTGTGGGAAAAGAATCTTGTTTTATTTCTGTCTTTGCCACTATTTTTCTTCATTTATTTTTTTTCTCTCTTCTCCCTCCTGGCCTCTTTTGGACATAGTAGCCTAATGTAGAGTTTTTGGCAAGGTTGTTCTCATTCATGCACTCACATCAAACTCCTTGTCCAGCCCTGCTAGGTCTCTCCACACATAAACTCTTCTCTTATGTATTGCCACTTTTCATATCAGATCTCTATCATGCTGAAAAACCTTTACCTAATTGTGCAACACACACCTGTTGAGTTCCAAACAGGGAGGTATAGCAAGGTCCATCACAAGGTATCATTTATTATTTGAGGCATCATCATTTGGAAGAATATCTGCTACTCCCCCAGTGATATAATTACAAGTGATACATGTATTGAGGCTTAAGGGGTTTCATTTAACATAGAAATTCCACTAATAGGGAGAAACTCACAAAGAAGGTACAAAAGGCTAACAAGCTATGGGAGCATGTGTATCACTGTCCACACATAGGTATTCCTGAAGAAGCTTCTTAGATGGTTTTTCAATCTGAGAAGAAACGAGGGAGGAGAGTGCAAGGAGGAAAGTTGCATAATGGAGCTCCACATTCATATATCATTGAGGTTTCTCAGTTCTCCCATGATGCAAAGGGTCTAAGGAAATGGGTCTGTGAAAAAGTGGATGATGAAATAGATATCTATAAGAACAGGACTTGTAAATAAACAACATGAATCTACTCATGAGAAATAACACTTCTATGTGGAATTATGTGCACTTTAACTTGGATATTGTTCCCAAAGCCATGGAGTGATTTTCATATGCCAAGGAGAAAATATGAACACTTGCAGTTGGCATTGGAAGTAATATGAAAACTCTAATAAATGATGGAATGATATAGAATTTTTTATGCTGGTGTTAAGAAGATAAGTTATTAGTTGGGTATTTCTAGAATGAAGATGAAGAAGTGTGAAACCTGAAAGGTCAGGGGTCACGTGTGGGAGAATCTATGAAAAAAGCAAAGGGAGAATAGTCGTACTGATGCTTGGTGTATTGTTTTTTGGATTACATTGGCAAAATATCTGACAAAAGCTACATAAAGGAGGGAGAATGTATTCTATTGGTAATTTTCAGAGGGTTTGTTCTACCGGAGTGACATGAGGAACAGCTCATTTTATGATAATTATACTGTATGGCTGAACACATGGTTGAATTACAAGAAAGACTGAGAGAGACAGAGAGACAGAAACAGAGAGAGTTCTGTGAGTTGTACCTTCTCAGACTTCCAGAGCCTGCCACAAAGTGACTAGAACTGAAGATCCGTTATTCATAGGATAAGCCTAACGAGGCATTTAAGATTGATATGTTGCTCATTTGTTTGTCTTTGTCATGTCTTATTCAGATTGGTTTACTTTTATTCATTGTATTTTATTAGTAGTATTAGTGGTCATACAGATAACTCTTTTTTTTTTTTTCAATGAGAGAGAACAAGAAAAGATTTAGATTTTGTTGGGTGTTGAAGTAGAGAGGATCTAGGAGGATTTCAGGGAGTTAAAACCATAATCAGAATATACTATATGAAAAAATCATTTTCAACAGAAAGAAAGAAAGAAAGAAAGAAAGAAAGAAAGAAAGAAAGAAAAAGAGAGAGAAAGAGAAAGGAAGAGAGACATATTGCTTTAGACTCCAAAGGCTTTTCACGAAAATATAATATAAAATATATTTAATAAAATTTCAGAAGTACCATTAACTTAAATGTTCCAACATTATTCACATTTACAATCCAAAAATCTCCTCTAATAATGTTTAGCTTGGTTTACTAAACATAGAGTGTAAAGGAGTAACCAGAGACATTTCCAAAGGAAAGAATAAGTGCAAAAATGTCTGGATGAGAACAAATCAAGACCAAACTCAACAAAGCAAATATTAAACTCTTAGTACACCATCTGACTTGCATGTCATAATGGGAAGGTCAGTGGGAGTGGGCAGCCTAATCTGTGTAGTTTGTAACTCAGTGGCCTTTTATTGGATTGGTTCTCTTCATTGCCTGAAGGTTTTAGTGGAGGATGTTGCACATTGCTGGCATATCCAGTATCCTGGGAGGGCCATAGATGTATTGTTCTAAGTCTTGGGCTTTATGCCTACATCTTCTGAACTAACATTCTCAGGTCTTCTCATAGAGTTTCTGACCCTACTGTACATTGACTAGCCTCACAAATTTATCCAGACTGAAAAGGCAAACACACCGTTTTCTCTCTAATCTGTGGATCCTGGCTCCGAATCTTGAGAAGTGAGAATATAATCTGGAGTAACTATAAAACCAGGGAAGTAAACAGCTACTGAGGAAGGAAGAAGCACTGAAGGGGGTGGTACCAGGTTACAGGTGTATAAAGAAACAATGGGGTAAATGGGGAGTGAGTATTTTATTTTGTAGGGAGGAAAGAGGTCAGTACCATAGGTCTGGAAGGAGGATTAAATAAACGTAAGGATGTTTGGAAAGGAATTATGTTGTCCTGTATTCACCTAAAATCATGTATAATTCATATAAGTGCCACTTAAGGTGACAATGCCACTCCATCCCTAAGGGCCATCGACTCTCCAACTAAATCCACAGGCACTAGAAAAATCCTCTCATAGTCAAGGCAGTACAAAAGAGTCTCAAAATACTATAAACCATGCTAAACTATTGTTTAGTTTGTTTATTATGCTTTTTTGTCTGCTTTTGTTTTTTTATTTGGTTAGTTGGTTTTGTCTCCCAGAAGTTGAAGTTGAGTTCATGGAGCTTTGACATTTTGACATAATATTTGGGGGATCTCAGCTGGATCTGACTTAAAATTGTTCTCTAATAAAAGTAGCTCACACGGCACTGGAAGGTATGTATCACACTGCCAAGGAGGGGGAACAATCAATAGTTTTACCCAACTATGATGACAAGAAACCACCACAGTGACCACCTTGGGAAAATAGGCCTAAAAGTGCAATAGTGGCACTTATAGCCTGGCAGGAACCAGATGCTATCTTTTATACTTAAGTCTCATGCAACAGGAAGGAAATCACTGCTGGTACTGGAATCATTGCTACTACTTGTTACTAGGGAGATTGTGAATTTGACAGGAGAACTGACGACTGCCATTTTACTAAACGAGTGTAATTGCTAAGTGCATTCCAAATACCTACCCTTATACCCCAAATGTGTATATCTGTCACCCCAAATCAAAAAAGTTTCTTTTTTGCAGTAGATGGAGACAATTATAGAAAATTACAATTGCTGGAAATGATTTGAAAAACAGATTGTGGAGTGCTCAGGACCAAAGGATTTATCTATAACACAACTCTTATACCTAAGTATAAGAACAGCACAGAAAAGGGTAAGAAGATTATAAGAGCCAGAGGACCTGGTACTCAGCTGCAAGATTTTGTCTTCTAGCAATGGCAGGGATGAGTCACCCATGGTTCTTTCAAAATATGGTTGCCTAAATAAGACTTGAACAAAGACAATACCAATAAACATGCTACATGGGAGATGGAAATCTCATGGGATCTCATCACTAGACAGTTACTACAGAAAACCTAGTGACTGATGAGAAAAGGAAAATTAGTCCTCCCCAGGGATGAGAGCCCTAGTTGATTATCTAATACCAAGTAGATAATATAGAAATAATATTCATGTAGGCAACAACATAAACAGCAGCAACAATAACAAAGTTGCTTGAAGCATGGCCTATAATTTACCTTTTACCTGTTTGCAAAACAACAAACTATGGAAGTTACTGCTGCCAGATCAAGTAGTAGTTGAACCCATAGAACTTGTTGGGCCATAATGAGGCAACTGATTCTGAGAGAAAAGAATTCTTTAGGTGTCACCATTTGAGCAAGTTATCCCGATGGCTAAGGATGCTGAAATACCAGGGTAACAGAAACAGCTAGCCTAGATGTGTTCTCTAATCAAGGAAATGTCTTCAGAATGACTTCACAGTTTTATACATTGGAGCTGGTGACTACAGTGGTGGGCATTGGGATGGGGTATTTCTGAAATATTTTCACTGTGTAATGTTTTCTATCATCTCAGTGCAAAGCACAGCACGGCTTGTTTTTAAGGTAATAATCTTTTGAAGAAGTATAGCTTCTTTACCTTGGAATAAGCCCTACACTGGAATTTGGACTCGAATGAGTTGAGACTAAGTTAAACAGTAATAGCATGGTTATTGAAGCATGTCTAAAGCAAGATTTTAGTGAGAATTAAAGACAAAAAAACAGAGCATAAAAGAGTGAAAATACAACTGGGAATGAAGAGTTTAGCTCTAGACAAAATGGGCTTAACAGTCCTCCAAATGAAAAGTCCTCATACATATGCATATTTTTTTTTTTTTTTTGTGAAGAGCTTGGTAAATTGTACTTCAGTATTTTAGCTCCTAAATTTCTCATTCAGTATATTTCACATTTTTTTTTTACAATTTATTTATCTTTAATTTTACAATTTTTATTTTTGATTACTTGGTCGTAGTACATTTTTGAAATTGAGATGTGGACAAGGTCTTGCTTTTAATACAAGATGGGCCTTAAATTTGGGACTTTTTTGCCTCAGCCTCCAAATACTGATAGAAATGAGCCACAATACCCAACTAAATACCTCTATTTCATTTAAACGTTTCAAGAGTTAGAATGGCTAAGATTTTTAAATACACACACACACACACACACACACACACACACACACACACACTGAGAACATATTGCAGAGTGAATATGGACAAAGTCGAAAACTTATTTACTGGTGATAACATTGCAACTTGCTACCACCATTCTAGGAAGCAGAGTAGAGAATTCTCCAAAAATTACAAATAAATTTGCTTGTTTGAAATTACTTCTTTGTTGTAGCCTAATATTTAGGTACCCGCCTGAGATTACTTCTTTGTTCTAGCCTAAGATTTAGATTCCTACCTGAAATGACTTCTTTGTTCTAGCCTAATGTCAGATTCCTGCCTGAAACCTACTTCCTTGTCCTTGGCCAATGTCACCTTCTTGCCAAGCAGCCCCAAAGAAAGAAACTTTCAAGTAAATGGGTGGAAACAGAAAATAGTATAGAATGAAATAACTCAGACTGAGAAAAACAAACCAAAGAAACAAAAATCCAAAATGCTTCATGTTCTTCTCATCTGTGGTTGGTAGCTCCAAATTGTCCAATTTGAGCCCATAAACCTATAATAACTGCAGAAATCAAACAAGAATCTACTAGAGTCTGGGTGAGTACTAGAGTGAGAAATAAAATGATACAAGTGATAAATGGGAGAAAACAGGAAGAATTTGGAGACCCTTGAATTAAGAGAGCTAAAGATCAGTATGAAGCTGGTGAGGGAAGCTGGTGAGGCATAAATAACAATAAGTGTGGTTTCAGAAGAACAGTGAATCATATTTTTATATTTATTTAAAATTACATGTGTGCACACACACACACATTTCCATGAAGTTGTGCCACTTTGATAGACAACAGAAATATTATTTGGATGAAGACCCAGTGCCAATCATGGGGCCAATTATTAAAATGGGGCCTCATTCTTAGGCAATATGCTAAATAAACTTAAGAGAGCTAAAAGGAAAGATTACATTTTCTCAATTAGGTGTCCCTAACTGGTTATCTAATATGATCTAGCTATGTAGTTATAATATATGTGCTATGTGTGTATGTGTGTGTGTATGTATATATTACACACACACACACACACACACACATATAATTATTTTTTTACAGAACCCAGGACCAACAGACCAATGTCATTACCCATAATGGGTTGGACCTTCCTCCATCAATCACTAATTAAGAAAATGACATAAAGGCTTGCTTACAGCCCAATCTTATGGAGGCATTTTCTCAATTAAGGTATTCTCCTCTCTAATAACTCTAGAATGTTTCTAACTACTTATATATGGTATGAGAACAACAGTACTGGAGAATCTATCTGTCTGTCTATCTATCTATCTATCTATCTATCTATCTATCTATCTATCGCTCTCTCTCTATCAATCAATCTATCTATCTATTTATCATCTATCTATCTATCTACCACAATAGTAATTACAGATAAACTATTGAAGGAGCAAAGGGAGAAATAAGAAGGGAGGAAAACCATTTAACTATATTTTATTGTTAAGGTTTCATCTTGATCTCTATTGTAATGCTAAGTGCAGTGCCCCAGGACCTGGAGTATGCTAAAACACTTGTGACCCTGCCCTCAAGTTATTTCTGATTGGTAAATAAAGATTCCAACAGCCAATAGTTAAGCAGAAGAGTCATAGGTCAGGTTTAGGTTTCCCTGGGCATAGGGTCTGAGCACTACCAGGAGAGGACAAACATGCAGGAGGAGGAAGGGGAAGTTGCCATGGGTTAAGAGCCAAGAGAACATGGTCCTGAGGGCTGGCCAACTGGAATAGAGGGCAGCCTAACTGAAACATAAGTAGTAGTGAGTAACAATTCTGGGTTATGGATAGGAAAATAATTTCTAATAGCATGGAAGGCAGATGTTTGCCCAGCTCATGTGCTGTGTAAGTATTGTTGTAACTATATATTTTATATAGGAACTAAATGGTCAGAGGGTCAGAGGCAGAGTAGAGACCTCAGGTCAGGTTTAAAAATTTCTACAACATTTTATCTTAACAACTACTGCATAAAATGAAAGTCACTTTGTTGCGGACTGCTCTGCCGCTTCGGTCTGTGGGTCAGGGCAGAGAGAGAGAGAGAGAGAGAGAGAGAGAGAGAGAGAGAGAGAGAGAGAGAGAGAGAGAGAGAGAGAGAGAAGATAAAGGGAAAGAGACTGCAAAGAATGGAGACAAGACAGAGGTTCTGAGCAAGTCTCAAGTCTCGTTTATTGAAGGGAAATCTGGGGTATTTATAGGCTTTTGTCATGTGCTTTGCAGGTGTGGATATGATGTAAGCCTTACAGGTGTGTATAGCATGGATAGCACATGTACCATGTGCCTTGCAGGCTTGGATACCACGTGCGCCTTGCAGCTGGGGGCACTAAACAGCAAAACAAGATATGTGGGATATCAGAGTGTGCTCAGCTGTTGTAGGCTGTTGAAAAACAAGTCTCATGTCAGGGTATATGGCTCAAGATGGCTGCAAAGCTGATAGCTGCTTTCTAGCCGCTTTTTGCTAAAAGTCTGCTCCCAACAACACTTGGGTGAGAAAAAAGTAAATAAATAAATAGGTTGTGTAAAAAATGTTATAACAGTTTCCTAGTCACCTTTCCGTACAGTTACTCAGATATCATACTGGGTAGCTTAGTTGACACAAGCTAAAGTCATCAGAGAGAAGGGAACCTCAATTGTGAAAATGACCCCATAAGACTGGGCTGTAGGCAAGCTAGTAGGTCATTTTTTTAGATAGTCTTTGATGAAAGAGGGTCCAGTCCATTATGGTTGCTACCATTGGGCTGGTGGTCCTGATTTCTATAAGAAAGCAAGTTGAGCAAGCCACAAGGAACAGGCCAGTCAGCACCTCTCCATTGCCTCTTCCCTCTTCATCAGCTTCTTCCTCCAGGTTGCTGTCCTACTTGAGTTCCTTTTTTAACTTCCTTTGATAATGAACTGCAATGTAGAAGTTTAAGCTGAATAAACTCTTTTTTTCCCAAGTTGCTTTGGTCATGGTGTTTCTTGACAGCAATAATAAACTGACCCAAGATACAAAATAGCTTGAATGAACAAAATGATTTAATTTGTATTTTATGGATGAAATATAATTGCTAATATACATATCCTACTATAATATATACCATTCAAAGTACATCCTCTCACCTTTATTCATGTATAATATTCTACTTTGAGTTTTGAAATGCACATTTATGAAATCAATACATCTTAATACCTCTATTCCACACCTTAGTAGTTACTTAAAATTAGCTGTGATAACATTTTAAAGACTACATATATGTATTTCTTAAGCAAATAATTAAAGTAGGATTCAGGAAACATTGATAAATAGATAAATAATGAGAAATACTTATTTGATTTCCTTAGCAAAACTCTCAGATATCATTGTTATGTCCAATCTCACTAAAAAAAAAAAAATTGAGCTAAACACTTAAATGATTTTTATGATTTGGTTTGTTCTTTTGTTTCTAGAATACTGACATTATAGACTATACATACTTAATGACTATTTTGTTCTGCATAAGTTATTGCCTTGTGTTTGGTAGAAATGTGTTATATTTTTGTTTATTGAGTATATCATGTTACTACATATAACTAGGCTACAGTTTATTCACTTAATCTTCTGTTGATGGACATTGGAGTTGTTTTCTCTTTTGATCTTCAATGAGAAAAATCTTTTGTTATCATTCTTTTGCATGCATTTTGGGAAATGGAGTTTTTATGTATAGCCTTGGACAGAATTGCTGGAATTAGAAGATTACAAGTATGGCCATTTTGATAGGGCCCTCCGCATAGTTCTTCAAAGTCATAAAGATATTTCAGGTGTCAAGTGTTTTGTATAAAAGTTCTAGTTTCACAATAACTCTGTTATCTTCTTTTATTTTAATTTTTCACTTAGTGATGGATGTGTAGTACACCTCATTTTGGTATTAGTTTCAATATCCTTGGTTAGTAATAATGTTGAGTAACTTTTCATATGCTTATTGATGAGTTAGATGATCTCTTTTGTAATGTGCTGTTTAAGTCTTTTGACAATTTTTCAAATGGGTTGTCAGTCTTTACACTGTCATTGCAAGAGTCTTTTGTACATTCTGTGTAAGAGTCTTTTGTTGGATATATGCATTGCAAATTTCTTCTCCCACTCTTTAGCTTGCCTTTTCTCTCTTTAACATTGTCATATGATGAACAGAAGTTTTAAATTTTAATGTAACACAAATTACAAATCTGTTCCTTTATGATTAGTGCTTTTATATTCTGCTTAAGAAATCTTTGCCTGTCTCAGGTTCATGAAAGTTCATTTCTGTGTTATCTGTAGAATAGTATCTTTCAAATTTAGATTATGATCTATCTGAGATAGGCCTTTGAAGAAATAGTAAAATATTGGCCAAAGTTCTTTGTAATTATCATTTGAATATGAAATTGACTGAACACTATTTATTGAGGGTATTTATTCACTAAAATGGAGTACTGACTTTATCTCTAAGTCAGTAAAGACATGGGACCTTTATCGTTTTTGTCTTTAATATATTTTCTGATGTTTTTATTTTTTCTATATTTATTAAGTTTTATATGTACATCATGTAAATTGTGAAATTTATTTTAGTATCCAAAGTTGTCTATGTTATTCTGAATTTTAAAAATTATGTTAGGATCTTAGATATCATAAACAAGAAATTGCAGGATTCAAAAGCTTGTTGCTTACAGTTAGCTTCTGTTAGTTTATTCTGACCAAGATTCTAAAGATTTGTGAAAATTATTAAAACTAATCTTAAATAACTATTCTTTTAACTTTAAACTTGTCAAAATATGTAGTTTATAATTATCTATTTTTTCCTTTAGATATATACTATATGTGCTATTTCCTACTTATATTAATAACTTAACCTACCTCTGAAATATTTTTTAACACATTAACATTCACACTTATTATCAAACCTATTCTTACTTCCATGTCTCTTTATTTCTGAGGTTATTTAACTTACAAATTTGTGTATGAATCTGCAAAAGTATACTGTTCTCATAACAACCCACTTAGCGATACAAGGTAACAGAAAATTCCATCCTTCTTTCTTCCCACTAAGATGACTGATGCTGCATCTATCAAAAGCAGACAGAATAATAGGATCAATTCTAATGCTTTCTGAAATCCAACATATTAACAGAAGATAATGTTTGTAGGCTTCTTATGCTTCTGAATCTTATACTTCTGGATGTTATCCTTCTGGATGATAAATCTCTTAGGCAAGTCACCAAACATTAGAAAAATACATTCAAGTGAAACATGGTTAGCATCCGAGTTGACCTTGCACATTGGGTCTCCCTATACTAAGAGACACTATCTGTCATAGAATCAGAATTTCTCTTACCACAGGTCTGGCTCTGTTTCTGTAGGTTGAGAATTCCTTTATTGCATCAAAGCCAAAGACAGGGAAGCTTTCCCTCAGGAATGCATAAATTGGTTGCAGTGAGACAAAATAAACATGGTAACAGAAAAGCAAGGTTGATCAAGCCCTCTGAATATTAAATATTATTTATGTAATAATCTCCCACTGTAGGTTAGAACTTGCATTCTAATACTAAGCAGTTGACTATCTGATAGCATGTTTAATTAAGATGCAGATACAATAGCTAAAATATCTGAAGCTTACTTTTAGAAGTCTTAAATAATATCAAGAAATGGGAAAAGCACAAAATCTGTAATAAAAGACAACAGAAAGTTGCCAAAACTAAGGTTTATGTCATAATTATCTGACCAATATTTAACGATAATATGAAAAATGATTGTTAACAAGGAATTTTAGGAAATATTAGAAATCCAAACTAAAAAAATAGATGTTATAAAATGTATCAAAAAAGATTAAATACACACCTTCCCCAAAATATACAGTTAACAAGAAAAAAAAATCATCTCCAATGGGGTTAGTGGTAAAATGTCAATAGTAAGGTACAGGCAGTAAACTTGAAGACAGAAGAATAGATGGGAAATGTGGTTAGAGGAAGCAAACTAGTTAAGAGAACAATATGGGGTAACTGGAAAACACTGCTGCACATGGCCAGTCTCTAACGCTTGCCTCATCAGCATTCCAGAAAGACAAGAAACAGAACATCCCAAGGAATATCTAAATAAACAACCCTAAAAAGTTCCTAGAACTCATTGAACATTTAAATATTTAGAATGAAGAAGATAACCGAAAGCCAAAGATGAGAAACAAACAAAGCATAATTACATCTACACACATTGTAGTCAAACTGCTTAAAACAAACACATGAAGATAGCCTGAGAGAAGTAATATGTTACCTCTAAGGTCATTTCTCTTTAAAACGTAGTTCTTGTTTATTATTTGGCAATTTCACATATATTTTTTTCACAATATTTACTGCCACCTAATTGCTCTCCTTTATCTTCTCCCAATTACTTTTGGAACACTTCTTTCTAAAACAACTGTCTTCAAATGTTCTGCCTTTTGTTGATGCCATAGAATTTAATTAGGGTTGCTTGAATCTGCATGAGTGTGTGGAAATTTTATATATATACATATATAATGTATTATATGTATATATTATATATGCATATGATATATACATACACATATATGTGTTATACATATTACATTATGTACATATATATACATATATGTATGTGTGTATATGTATTGTGTACACATATGTATATGTACACATATACATATATATACACACACACACATATACATATATATTACAAAATAAACAACTCAAGAAAAAGAAGCTATGAATCTGGGAAAAATTGGAGAGGAAAGGGGTAAATTATGTAATTATATATTTTAATCACAAAAATTCAGAAAAGAATAGGAAAAAATCCCTCATCAGTAGCAGTTTAGTTGACAATAATTTTTTTGTGTAGGGTTAGCCTAATGTACTTCTCTGTTGTTCATGCTGGAAAGTTACTAGGCTCTATCTTGGGATGGTCTTATGAGTATAACCATAGATGAATTAATGAATATAATGATAATGTCATGTCTGGAAGACAGCTTTTCATAACACTTTTTCCCATCCTCCGATTCTTACTTTCTTTCTTCCCTTTCTTCTAAGATGTTTCCAGTACCCCATACATGATATAGGACTGAAATATAAATGTCCCATTTAGGGCTAAACATTCAAAAGTCAATTAGTCTCAGCACTTTGACCATTTATAAGTCTCTAGTTTAAACACTACCCATTCAACCAGGAGCTTCTCTGTTCAAGGTTAAAGATAGCCCTAATCAACTTGAATAAATAAAAGTATTTATAAGACATTTTGAAGACAAGCAAAACAGCAGTAGTACATTCCTTATCTTTTAAGGCTTATGGTCTCTGTGGTTATGGGATTTTCAATAGGTGTTCAGTATTTCCTCCAATGGTTCAGGAGTCAAATCAAATCAGTAGATGTTCAGTTACTCTAATAACATATATACCAGTATTTTACTAGTTCCTCATCTTACCCAACAGGATAGTATGCAAGGTCTACCACAGGACAATACCATTGATGATGTTCTCATGTTAGAGGCCTTCATAATACTTTCCAGTAGCATGAAACCCACTCATCCTGGAGAAAATTTCTCAATTATTTTAAATTTGTTTTTTTTTTCTAAGTCCTATAACCAAAGTGTGTAGTGTTATTAGCACTGCAGTCTAAGTATTTGTTTCTGGTGGAAAACCAAAATGCTGTGGCAATAGCCTACATTGTTTTGAGGGGAACCTTTGGCATCCTTAACGAACAAGTCTTTAAGAAGTATCTGAGGCCTGTCACTGGGCTTTTCATTTAATAACAAAGACTTATGGAAACAACACCTTACAGTGCTGTTGTACTAATATCAGATTAGGAAGACAGCTCAGGGGGTCAAGCTGCTAAAGGCAATAAAGATCATTATAAAAACATAAAAGAATGTGTCTACCCAAGACATAATTATTTTAACTGTATATGTATTAAATATGACAATCTTAATTTATACAAAATTAAGTCTGCTACAACCAAAAAAAAAAAACAAATAAAGAAAACATAAAAACTTCAGTTATACTACAAAATCTTCTTTTAGAAAACAGAATTAACACACACACACACATACACACAAGAAGGAAAAGACAAAACAACAACAAAAAATAAAAAGGACAATAAATATATAGATCATTTAAACATTCTGGGTCATGGTATAATATATTTAATATTAAAAACTCATATAGAATGTAGTCTTTTAGCAGATGATTTTAGTTAAATTCATTAACATCAGGAACATATTGCTATTTATGGCAGAATAGCCCAAAAGGGCGACAAACAGAAAAACAAGTGCCTTTCTGCAAGTACACATCATTTAATAGCTTGGTCAAATTTTTAAATTTTTGAATTAGTTGTCCTATCCTAACTGATGGGTTATGGTTCTTAAGTTCACAGTTGGGCCTGACTACCAGGTAGTACCAAGTCTTATGACTGAATGTCATTTTTAGTCTTAATAGCCCTTCTTTTCCACTGTGTCTTTGACTTTTAGTTTGAGATAATGACAAATACATCATGAACTTCCATTTTATTTCTTACAAACTCATAGAAGAATTATTTTTACCATAGATTTTATAAACACAAACCTTAACATCTTTTTGCCACCTCTTTCATTATAAAAGTGACTTTCACCTTTTAATTTAAAGGCAGTAGTTCATGTGATCTCTGTGACCCATCTGTACAGGCAGCCTCAATGCCATTTGCTTGGGAGCATGACAATATCAAAGGAATGCACCTGTAAACAACCATTGTGATAAATGCAGCAGTTGACCATCAGCTAATGTAGGCATTGAGTGGAAAATATTCAGTCTACTTGAAATCAATAGGCAGAACTGACTCATAGTTAACAGACAGCAAAGAAAACAAAACGAGACCATTGTTCTTCAATGGGCACTGAAACTCACATGGATTCTAGCGAGGCTTTTAGAAACATGGGGGGAAAGGATAACATAAAATACTTTTGTTTGTGTGGTTTCCCTGTAATACACAGCTGAAACCACAGCTGTGGTCAGGGTAGGAGTAGCATTCCTTGAGTTTAAAGGAGTCAGGGTGGCTTGTGCAGGAAGTAGGAATTTTTATAAATGAAAGTATAATGATTGAAATCTCAAAGGTCCTTCCTATTATGGCAGAGGCATGAGCTAGTACAGATGACAGAACAATGGAGATCTAGAGGAGCACACAGACATGCAGGTACAAACGAAACTGGGCATGATGATTATGATCGGGTAGTTACTATCAGTGATAACATTCCTGATTATGTCAATACCTTCCAAAGCAACGAGATCAATAGTACAAGAGACCCTCTCCAAAGAATTTAGTACAGTTATCGGACAATCTACCATAATCTCCAGATTATATAAAGAAATATATTGTATTATTAATCCATTGCTATGAATATCAGTATAATATAACTACCTTTGAACTTGTTTTGGAAAATAAACATACATATGTACAGACACACACACATAATGTATTAAACAATACTGTTTTATGTGATGAAACATAGACATTTTTTTTTCTAAAAGGACAAGGGCTGAAACTAAAGAGGTGGCTCACTGCTGTATAGCCCTTGTTTCTCTCAAAGAGGACCCAGAGCTTCGTCTCCAGCAACTACACAAAGCTCACAATAGCCAGAAAGTAGCTCCAGAGCTCTGCTTCCCACTTTGCTACAGATACCTGCCTTCACATATACATACCATTCCCCACACCACCTTCCGCAAGTACACATAATTAAAAATGAAATAATTCATTTAAAAATGATACAGCTGAAAACTATCTAAGTCTCAGTAAGAGAATTGACCCAGGGTACATTTTGGTTCACAATATTCCTTCCTCCACATCAAAACTTCCTTTCTTCAGTACTGTAAGCATAAACTTCCACAACTGTGCAAAACATTTACGAGCTTTATTATAACACAAAGTATGAATATAATTTTCAGTAAGAAATATTATTTTATTTATTCCCAGGGATAGTATGAATATAAGGTAACCCATTTAATGAAAATAATATAGTCTGCATTTATAGGCTTAAATTTTAGGACACTTTATCAAACAGCTTCTCATTTCTAAAATTAAACCATCTCCACTTTTAAGGAGGTAATTAACCTCCTGCCATAAATTTTAACTGTACATAACTTAAGGTATGTAAGGCCAATGAATATGTATTCAAATTCTTAGTTAAGTATATTAAAAATTAGCCTTTCCGAAGTTATCAGCATGAACTTTGGGTCTATCAGTTTTGAGAATGGGTGAAGTTGTATTATATTATAGCAATACTGAAAGTTTGCTTTAAATTTCATTGCTAGTAAAGTGAAGGTGTAAGAATTGGCAGGGCCAACTCCTGTAGTATGTTATCACTATATTGTCAAGCAGTGTGTGGGTGCCAACTCTGACGACACTGGGTGTGTTATAAATCAAGTATGAGCCATGGATTTCTTATAGCAATAATACATTTCAACTCTTACCTTATTACCACATTTCTTGGACACCACAGGCTAATATATTTTCAGCTTTTTTACTGCTTGTATGTAATCACAAGTGTTGTAGCCAAATACAGTGAGAGTTCAGAGTCATTTCCTGACATTGGTGTACTGATGCATGAGTATTTGAATTTGCAAACCCTTATCCATCTGTGAGGTGTGTTAAGCATTACCTTATTATTACATAGGTTGCCATTAAGAATTCACAGGAATAGGGCTTTATCATAGACGATTCCCTTTGTCTAAAGCAACTAGTATAAATTCTGAGGATATGGGTATAATGTATGAAATATACATGTGTTATATTGTTGGAACATTATGTATAGATATTAAAAGAAGAAACATGTATTATTTAAATACATCAAGCCCAAACTACATTTAAGGATATCAAACAGTGCAGTATTCTGACAAGTGTTTGATCTAAACTCAAAGCCACATCATATATATTCTGGAAATAGGCGAAAGTTGAATCCTCTTATTAAAAGCAGACTGTGTGACAATAGAAACGTGTCAAAATATTTTATTTATCTTTTTATGAGAAGGTTAAACACTTTAGGAAAAGGATAGGTTTTTTTTTTCATGTTAACTAATCCAGACAAAAGTGAACAGAGATTTGCTTTCTTCAGCATTTATTGATATTAATTGCTTTATTGAACTAGCTGTGGGAACTGGGATTTCCCAATGCCAGCATAAAGGATCATTATTTATAAGCTAACTGATCCCACAAATTCTACACTTAGCTCAACATTTCCGTTGGAAATACGGAAAGAATTCTTTAAAAACTGTTATATTTTAGTCTTCGTACTCTTTGTGAAATCACATGAGCTAAATGATAAAACATTTT